>NW_010097727.1:62565-105715 GCF_000699245.1 Pterocles gutturalis | reverse complement strand
ACAAACCGTGTGTCACCATGAGTCTTCACTGTGCTGCAGGGGAAATTCTGGGGGTGCTCCCTTTCCTATCGCTCCTGTTCTCTGACAGTGTCTGCGTGGCCGTCTAAACCCTTGGAGCTGGGGGTGAGCCCTTAGCAGTCACTTACAGGAGCCACCACTGCATCCCCCTCCCTTGCTGCCAGCAGAGCTGGAGTCCCAGGAAACCTTTAGCAGCTACTTACAGGAGCCATTGCTGTGGCCCCTCCCTGCTACCAGACAAACCCCCCACACAAACCCACAAGAGAATTGTATGTGATTCTTCTGCCAGACCACAAATAAATAGCCTTACAATGCCTCTGAACACCTCAAAGGGCAATTTGTAGCTATATTATTTAGAGGGAGAGTATATTAAAAGAATGGAAAGGTTGTAAATTAATGTGAAAGTTGAGAAGTGCTGGGATCAAGATTACCTTGTGATATAACTGGTTAATTTTAGGAGATAGGAGTTCTGGGGATGCAGGAGACACTTTGTTTTAGGAAGTGAGTGTTAAACAAATGGTACCACTGTCAGCCATGGTGGGGTCAGGGTAACTGCTCAGTGTTGCTGTCTAAAAGCAAGCTTAATTTGCTTAATTACATATCACATGACATTGCACAGGACCTTTACCATGAGAGAGCCATTAGTGCAGTGGGTGTCAATTGTTTGCCATTAGGTCTGGAGTTGGTTTTGGTGTTAAATAGTGGTCTAAAGAACTTGTTTCTCTGTATTCTCCACCCTTTACTGAACATAGAATTATTGGTGGGATTTTCTGGGATGCCATTGCTGAAGCATTTTCAGTATTTGCACTTGACATTATTTGGGCTATTACTGATAATATTAAAGCCACAGGTGATCTGCATAGGCCTTCATGAGGGATGGAGGCACGGAGATTAAACCTCAGGTTGTTAGAATTTCTGCTGATATTGAGTCTTCAGGTAACATTCCAAAATTGCAGTTTTCAGATTCCTTATCTGGTAACAATTTCTATGCTCAGGACAGAACTGGCAGAAATAGTCCTTGTAAATTAAGGGAAAAAGTTCAGAAGTATAAATTGTACTTTAAAATTCATATGTGCCTAATTGAGTATATATTCTATTTCTTAAAAGAAACATAAATAATATTGATTCCTTATATAGCAGTCACGTTTATTTAGAGATTTGATCTTGCAGTGAGGTGCCCACTCAATTTTCTCTTTGATTTCCTCAATTTCAGTTGGTAGATTGGCTGCAAAGACAAGCTGGTATTGAGGTGCGAGATGTCTGTCTTCTCTCCTTCTTTCCTTCACACTTTTGGTTAATTCCACTTAATGAGGTGCGAGATGTCTGTCTTCTCTCCTTTCCTTCACACTTTTGGTTAATTCCACGTATGTGGCACTGAGTAGATAAACCTTCATCTTGGCAGAGTGGGGAATTTTTCTAGGATGGAAGAAGCTCTCCTTTGCTTGGAATCTGTGTTGCGGATGTTGCAGTTGGCAGCTGGATGCAGGGGATGCACCTACACCTTTAGAATCTCAGCAGAGGACTGTGTCCAGGTATCAGGAGGACCGGAGCAGGACAAGATCTTGACTCTTTTTCTCACTTTTTTTTTGCAGTTTCTGAAGCTTGCTTTTTATATTTGTCTCCCTTTTGCTTACAGTTAGAAGTCATGCTTGATGGGAGAAAAATCCTCTAGTGCAGAATTTACCACAGTAATCTGTTCAGTGGCATCTGATTTTGTCCATATAGTGCAATTATGTGCTGACATTAATGTGTGTTTTTTCCTATGACCCCCATTTCTGACTAAAAAGCTTTTTTCATTACAACATTTTATTACTCTGTGTTCTTTAGTCTCCAGGTCAGATGACTTGATAACATCAATGATTCCTTCAGGTGCTTTTCCCCTTGTGGTTCAATGCCCGAGTCCTTACCTTGATTCTGACTATGTATATGCTGTTGCAGGCAAAACAGTCTTAACTTGGGAAATTTTTACTTAATTTAAGTTACTGCCAGTTAATACAAACTTCTGATCACTGATCCTGAGTATTGAGAAAAAAGAGAACATGAAGACTTAAAAAAACACTTAAATAAATGCTTTTCTTCCCCCTTTCCCAGTCTCAGTTTGAGCCAAACATCTCTCCTCCCCCTTCCTAGTCTCTGCTTGCCTTGGTTTTGGTGCAGGCTGCACTTCATCATCCCCTTTCCTTTGGTGCGGCAACAGGTGATGCAGGAGGTTGAGGCTGTGTGTGTAATGGCTTCTGTCTGCTGCTTCTTTGTGCTCCTTTCTGCTCTTCCTCCACTACTCCAGGCTGTTCCTGCTTCAGTGTAGGTCACCATGGGCCACACGTGTCCCTGCCCCGAGCTGGGTGTATATCCATGCATGAACTGATGGGGCACTCAGGAAATTAATTGGGGGGTTATGTGTAAATTAATTGGGTGTCAATGCATAAACCAGGGCACACATGCATGAACTGATGGGGCATTCATGCATGTGATAATTGGGTGCTCATGCCTGAACTGATTGGGTGCTTGTGCATGCATTAATTGGGCACTCATGCGTGAATGTAGTAAGCTCCGCAAACTGATGCCCAGTATGCAAAGAGAGTTTGATAATTGAAATAGAGGTAGGTATAATTCTTTGGATCTGTCCTGGCAGTTGGTTTTTTACATAGAGCTCAGATAACTCCCAATTCTGATTATTAATCAGTTTGGACTTGCTACAGTGCTATAGCTCTTCCTAACAGGCCGGCAAGGTGATCAAGCTGTGTTTTCAGAACACATCTTTCCAATTCCTTTGAAACGTTTGCCCTTTACTTAGAAAATTGATACTAGTTCTTCCTTATTTTGCTGCCTCCTTTGCTTCTCGTTCAAGCTTTTCTCAAATCTATTAGAAAAGCGTAAGCTACACTCTTGTATAGTACTTGTTTGTCTCCATTCTCCCATCATTACTTGTTCAAAGTCTGTCCCATCAGAGCCCTTTTCTTTGCTATAGGTTCAGCACTGCAGGTTCTGTGTTTTTTTACGCCATCCTGACACAAACTAAGGATTCACGTTGTGTTTCTTTTAAATATAATTGATCCACATTCTTACAAGTTTTGCTTGATGAACACAAATGCAGCCACTCACATCTCTTAGTTCTTCATTCTTTATTTGGTGATCAGCAATTTTTAGTTTGTCTTCACATTCTTGGCTTCAGCTCCTCTCCAAGTGCTGCGTCAGTGCTCTGCATCCGAGCGCTGCTCTTGTGCGTCCCTCCTCTGCCAGGCCAGCTCAGCGACACTTTTGCAGAAACTGGGCCAAGTAGCAATCAGTCATGAAAAACTCATCTTCCTTCCTTCCAGGATGGGATAAGGCTAAACACCAAATTCGGGCCTTTTACTTAATACTGGCAAGTTGCAAGCAGTGGGGGCTCTCAATTTCTCCTTTGTCTTGTCCATCCCTCTCTTTCTCTTTTCCTTTTTACTCCAGATGTGAGTATCCCTTTATAAAACTTTTCATAACAAAGGAACCATCAATCAACAATCAAACAAGAGTTACAGGGAAAACAAAAGACACTTTTAAGGCCAGTGATATATTTAGTCTATATGTGAATGTGCACCCCTACTTTATACTGATCTGGGGGAAATAAACTTTCAGGTCCACCATTTGTTGACCAAGCTCTTTCTATACAAACAAAGGTTTTCAAAAATTATACCTCAGATAGGTAGAACAGTGTGGGCTGGTTCACCTCACCCATGCTAGTAGAAGGGTTTTGTGCTTTGTCCTTCAAGCTGAAATTCCTGCTTTGACAGAGCTTCCCAATAAGCAAATGCTGTTGCCTCACCTGTGGCAATGCACCAATATTGATGTTGTGTCCATAGGCAGCCTGTCCAGCCTGCGTGTTTCAACCGATGAACCCATTAGTGGGGTCCCTGGAGAGATCCACATGTGGTCTGAGCTGGTTTACACAACCCATGACCTGTTTTCTAGTCTTGGTCATGCTGTTTGGTCTTGGAAGTCAGATTGGTAACACATCCAGGTCACTCCTCTTTCTCTGAGGAGTGCTTACAACATCTGTTGACCACCCTTAATCATTCCTATGGTCAGCACGGGAGTGAAAGGATGTGCTGGAAGACTACCATTGCTCAACAGTAATTCCTTGTCTCGTATTTATTACTTTTCCCCTCAGTGCTGCTGTATTTTATTTCCCTCGTTCTCAACGTTTATTTTCCTGACCATAAAATTCCCTAATTTGGAGGCAGTGGGTAGGTTGGAACTTACACAAATGTGAGCTGATTGACAGAGCATTTTGTCTCCTTGTTTCATGGGGGTGTGAAACTATCACTCTCCTTATTTCTGACTGTTGCAATTTTTCAAAAGGGAAAAAGTTGGCAATGAATTTTTCCTCTTTGTTGATCAGGAGGAGAGTTGTGCCGTGCAATATTTCTGTTGTGTAATGACTATTTTTCACTGTGAGCAAAATGCACAATACTTAAATATGCTAGAAAGAAAATAAAAGAGATTGTTAAAATATATTACTTTATTTTTGGTACACACATAATGTAAAATGTAGAAAATATTTGTCCTTTGGAAAGGAAAGGGTGGTGGCTTGGAAACCCCTTATTTTACGTTTTTTGTCCTAGTTGCGGGATAGTATTTTGTCTCTGGCTGTGTTTTCTTTGCAGAGCTAATGAGGGTGGGGACTGTGTACTACAGCAGGCAATTGCTTTGAGCGCTGAGCACTTTGAAGAGATCAGCCCCATTGATATTCCCTTCATCTTTGTTAGCGAGGAATGCTTCCATCCCTGGAGTGCAAGAAGATGGACAGCTATTTAATAGAGCCAACCTTTTTCAAGTAGATATTGTAGTACTAAATATTCCCATCTCACTTGCCTGCGTATATCCAGCATAAAAACAATGTTCTGGAAGCCAGGGTTGTGCCTCATTAGAGCAATATATTGACCTGTTAGGGTTTTTTTGAGACCCCAGGTTGAATGGGTTATTATCTGACTGGTTAAATGTTATTCTTCAAGGAGAAGCAACAGTTTCAGCTGTTCAGGCAGTCAGCCAAAACATGGTGATGAGCAAATTGTTTGTTCCAAAAGTAAATGAAGGGAATGTCCACATGGTTTTTGCCATCCTTGTATTAAACTAACAGAAGCTGAAAATTGGAGGTTTATGCATCCCGAGTGGGGCATAACTGATCAAAATTTTGATTCTCCAGCAGCCATCCACAAACTGAATTAAAATGGTTTGCAACAGGTTGTTGTTTTTTTTTCTAATCTAATTTAAACTCAGTAACTGAATTAAAATGGTTTGCAACAGGTTGGTTTTTTTTTTTTTCTAATCTCATTTAAACTCAGCGCAAGTCTTAAAATAATAATGTATTCAACATCTCACCTCTAGCATTTACTGCTTTTGTAACTTTACTAGGTCCATGTGTTCTATTTTATATTTATTGTTTATATTAATTCCAGCTTGCAGAGTGCTGCAATTAGCAAATTCACACTCTGAATGTATTTACACTGATTGAAAGAGAACTCCTTTCTTTCACTCAAACTGCACAGGTCCATCTCAAGCCTGGCTTAGATACAAGAGCTTCATCTCCTGATTAACTTATTCCTGCAGACAGTCAGAGAGTAAGAACTTCTGAAGGTCATCACAGCCTTTCTTCCATGAAAGCTTCTCTTAAATATCGACAGCTAACCAGGTCTTGTGTTTTGAGTAAAGCATCTGTGTTGTATGTAAAGAAATGAATCCATACTGCATTCATCATTCGTATCCTGTAATAAAAGAAAGGGATTTTTGAAATAAGGTATTATATTGATCTGCTATTTATGTGTACTTTCTTTGTTAAACATGCAAGATAGAACAGCCATGGCATTCTCTGCCAAGGACTGGATAGGTTGGGGAATCTGTAAGGGGACAGCGATTTGCATCTTTGTCACTGTTGAAATTGAATATATTTCCATCACTAACCGGGAGTCATTAGTTAGCTGGTAGCTTTGTGGGCCAATCCAGAATTCTGTTGGGAGAGTAGAACATATGCTTATGAAAAGAAGAAATTGGGTGGTTGTGTTTAAGGGAAGCATTAGAGAGAAAGAACAGAGTCCATTGGGATCAGCTGCTTGGAGAAAAAAATAATGGTTGTGACAACCTAATTAACTCAAGTATGTTGTTTCAAACTTAAGGATAATTTAGGTGATTTGGTCTGTTTACCCACCATTCTTTTCACTTTCAAGAAGTAAAGCTCATATTTTGAATTAAAACTTTGAAATGAAATGTCAGATGCTTTCATTTAAAAAAATCTTTCAAACAATCTGAGAACAGTATTTAGCTTTCCCCTTTCTTGGGGCATAAAACTGCCGGTCCATGTTGAGTTTGTCAGTAACTCAAAACCTACATTTTTATCAAACTTGATATTTTTCCAATATTCATTTTTAGAAGTAACTGAACTCTAAAAGAAAATTATTCTGCTCTGGATACCTGTATTGTGATTACCAAGAAAGTTTTGATTCCTTGAACAGGTCTTCCACTTGGTAAATGGAATATATTCATGAGCTAGTTCTTTTAAGAGCTTGGAAAGTGGCATCTCTTTTCAAGAAAGTGATATCTTTAAATTAAAAATATGCTGTCTTTAGCCTTTTTTATTTTTATTTTATTGACAGATTGTCACAGGAGCTTAAATGTGTAATCATCAATAGCAAGTGATCCATGGGGCTATGCAAAAGAAATTGATTAACAATATAATCTCCATGCAGATGTCCTAGGAGTGCTTGTTATTTTTTATGAAGCAATCTGGGAGTCTTGCTTGCATTTGATGGGCCAGGTAGAAAAAGGTGAGTGAGACAAAGTTCAGGGCGTCTCTGCAGTTATTCTGTTGCTGCTAGCAGTCAGAGCTGGCTGAAATGGTGGTTTATGTACAACAAAAGGTATCGTGTCTGCTGAAAGGGAAAAAATGCTATAAATTTGCTCCTACCACAGCCAGCCTTTTTGTCAAGCCTGCATGCCAACAAAACAAACCCATTGTCTTGAAATGGATTTGAGGCCTGAGACAAAATCCCCATTGTCATGAGAGCATGCTTTTAATTTCTTTGGTTTTAATGCCATTCCACTACTAAGAAAATCGGGATTTAGATGCCCCTGAGGCATTTAACTTACACTTATGTAGAGCTATTCCCTGGAGAAAATTGGATGCAATTTTAGGTTTAGATAACTGACCTGGGAGAGAGAGAGTGCAAAACTTGCACATCTGCTTTTTCCAGATGGATATTCATTAGGAAGCCTTCAAACCGCTCATCGATATTGCCTGTCTTTTGAGAAGGCTCACACCAGCAGGCGCATGGACATTTCCTGGGCAGAAAGACATTTTTTGTACTGAGACTTTTGGGCAACAAGATAAAATGTTTTAGTTTCCTTTAATTTTCTGTGGCAAAATACTGTATGTGATGGTAAATGGGAAAATACGGAAGAAAATAAATTCTATAAACAGCCTCCAAAGCCTGCCTTGAATATTTGAACTGTTTGTTTGCTTTGTTTCTTCCTCTGGAATGAACTTTCTTTATTTCTTTGCCTGTCTTTCAACTTGGGAAAATATCTTCTATGTAGAGCTGTTATCTCTCCGCGTATCATATGCTCCTGGGGAGAAGGGTAAAATCTACTTACCTCTAGTCTTTACTCTCTAAAATAAATTGAGTGAAAAAAGGAAATATCTTCATTAATCCCCCTTCCCCCAGAATAAAGCAAAAGAGGGAGTGGTGGTAATGATGGGAGTTCTTTAATGTTGGCTTTGTGTCAAACATCATTGCCCTTTTCATGTTCTATATTGTAAATGAATGTGCATGGAATGCCTCAGTGGTCCTGCCTGGAAACACAGAAGAGCAAAATGGAGTGTTTCTGGGTCACAGCAAAGGTCTGTTGTGCCAGTATTCCATCTCTGGCAGTAGGCAGGAGGTGATGCTTTGGGAAAAAAAAGATAAAACCGGAGTGAGGAAACACTGAAGTTTCTCTGCTGCGTTCTCCAGTGCCCTGTGGATTAGGACCTCCCAGATCCGGGGACCTCCTGCACTTTGTGCGGCATTCATGGATCTCTCCTCTGTTAAACTTGTCTGATCTTTTGGTTTGGAACTTCTTTATATTTCAACTTCCAGTAGATCCCATAGCAGTGGTAAAGAACTTTCCTGCATTTGCTTTCAATCTCTTAATGATACGTTCTGATTCTCATACTGTGGGAATTATTGAATAATTTTTTTCCTGCTGACACATATTTTGCTACTTTGCAGAGCTGGAGAGTCTTTGTTTGGTCTCCTGGATACATAAACCATTCCTCATCTTTCTTCATTTGCTGCCCTTTTGTAAGTCTTAGTTTGGGTACATTCTTTTTGAAATTAAGGAGAGGGACAAGGCCGGTATGATCTGTTTAAGATAGGCTTAAATCATGGTTTTAAATAGGGGCCTAAAGAGGTTTCCTGGTTTTGTTCTCTAGATTCCCCTCTCCCCATCCCCAATAAATCTTGGCATTGTATTAAGCTGATGTTTTCAAAGAAGTATCCATGGTGACTGCAAGACCTCTCTCCTGAATGACAAAGGATAGTTTGCAGTCCGTTGCTGGATATGTATAATTAGGGATATTTTTGTTCATTTGAATAATTTCGCATTTCTCAGAATCCAGTTTAATCTGTCACTTTATTACTTAATCCCATAGCATATCGAGGTGCTTCAACAAGTCTATGAAATGTGCTGTCATACTGAAAAACAAGAACAATTTCATACTATCAGTGAATGTCACCTCAATATTCACCTTCTCACCTTTTAAAAAATATTTATTAGTATGCTGACTATCGCAGGTCCCAGAATAGATGCCACATTCTTCTGGTACTTTGTCCCCCTTTTTTCCTGACTATGTCCTATTGGAACTTTTTTTTTTCCACCTTGTACCTTGTACCCTCCCCACTTTTGTTTGTTTTGGTTTTGCCTTTTTTTTTTTTTTCTTTTTCCTTTCAGAGTGTCTTTGATACAGTTGTTGTCAAAAACTTCTGGGCATTCAAGTGTCTTATGTATCTTATGTCAGTCAGGTCACCCTTACTCCTGTGCTTCTCAGCACCATCAAAGAACTGGAGCAGATTTCTGAGCTGTGGTTTCCTGCTATAAAAGCTAAGGTAACTCTTCACTATGGTATAACATTTCTCCATGCATCGAATAAATCTGTTCTTTATTACCTTACTGAGTTTATTAGACCTGTAAAGAAATCAGACATGCCAGCTGACAGCTTCTCAATCTCTTTTCAGAAGTTGCTATAACGTTTGCCACCTTCCATTCCTCTCTGTTCCTTGCACCAGGTTAAGCAATAGGTCTTGTACTTCAGTAACAATTTAAGTTAATTTCATATTTAAGGTTTTATAAAACTGCTTTTTGAATACTCTCTGATTCTGGCAAATATTTAGTCACTTTATTCTACGATTTTGGACTTCTGTTCCCTGTTAAAAAACCGAAACAGCCCGACCAGCTATGTCTCAGGAGTTACAAAAGCAGTCAGCTCTCTGCATAGTTCTGCTTGCTGGCGTGATTGAAGCTGGTTGGATATGGTTGAAATAATGCATAGATGGCTTCAAAATCCATCCCAGAGGAGAGGGACTGAGGCTTTTGGTACATGAGGCGCCTAGCTTTCTTTGTGTGACCTTGTCTTTAAAGGCATGGATGACTGTACAAAGTAAATGAATGTCTCAGGGATTCCTTCAATCAAAGCCATCTATCTATGTAATATAGGATGCTTTCGTTTCTCAGCTGGGTATGCATCTGAAGTTGGATGGTAACATTAAAGTTGGACGTTAAGGTCAGGAGTTAAATTGTTAATGCTGTTCTTGGAGTGCAAGATCTGTTGAATTTGAGAATTTGATTGTGCATTCCATAAAAAAGCAGAACTTAAAACACAGTCTGTTAAATTCATTGCCTTGCCTGGTTTCCTTGCCAGAACTGTAGCAGTAATTGATAACAGCCTTTTATCCCAGATCATCCCTTTCTGTATTCCAGACTGCAGTAACAGCTGTCTACTCAAAACTATCTAATGTACAGTTATGTGTATTTGCCTAACCAGATCTTGCCTTACATCGGTGGAATTAGCCCTCTCCATTTTGTGTCCAGTATTTCGGGGTTTTTATTTTTATTGTGTCTGTTTTTTCCTTCAATTTCATACACCAGCCAGTCATGAATGTCAATGAATGATATTGTGAATGTCTTTAATAGTATAATGGGCATGTATATTTGTGACTGTAATTAATGATTAATATTTTAGCTGTGCTTGCAAGCTAAGTTTAGGCACTGGCAAAATAGCGTTGCCTAGAGTCATTGACTGATGGACCAGAAAAATCATGAGCTTCATTTCAACAGGTGAACCCTGTGAGTCACACCATAGGGAGGGAAGGTCTGGTCCAGTGATGGCGTTGCACAGTGCTGGGGCCAAGAGGGCTCCTCCACCTTCTTCCCTGAGCATCTCCAAGTCCCAGGACTGAGTGAACTCCCTGGCTTTAGAAATGCACAGCCTTCCCACTACAGCTTCTGCATCTGATGTGCAGCATTTGAATCTGGGACTGCTGAGCATTATGATACAGGTATTGTGATTGATGTAATGTTCTTGCAATTTTAAATTATGAATTAACACATTCATTATAGACTTAACATATTTGATTGAAGTAGTAGAGAAATCTGATGCTTTGTAGGACATTGCAGGAATGGTAACACAAAATCAAGGAAAACAACATTATTGAGTGCAATGAACGCTTCTTTCCTGGCATCAGAGCAAAACACAGGGAAAGGAAACAGGAAAGGAAATCAATAAGAAGAAAACCTGTCCCACTAAAAATATTAAACATTTCTTCACTCAGAACCCCCCAGTAAAAGAAAAAAGATGCCCTCCTGAAATCTCCCCCAAAGCCCTAGCTGGTAGATAGATCTGAAGTTTGGAGAGAAGACTGTCATTTTTTGGTGAGAAGTGCTGAGCATCCCCGTGGCAGCATCGGGTTTCTTGTACAGCAGGTTCTTTTCAGCAAGTTAGGACTCAGTGGACCAGGGTAGAGGGCATCTTGCGTCTCAGCACTGGTCCTTTCAAGGGAAGAGAAGTCTGAGCCTCAGACCTCCACAGAGGATTTCTTCTTGACTTCTGTCATGCTCTGGGTTGCTGTTACTGTGGTCCAACCCAACCAGCTTCAAGCCAGCTGCTGTCCAGTGGGCACTGTCCTGTCTGTCCAGGACATTTTGTGAGATGTTATGGGGGACCTAGCTAAGAAGATACTGTCTGAACGCTGCAGCAGGCTGCTCTGTTTGCTAGTAGTTCATTAGGTCAGACATCTCAGCTCTATGATGTTTTTCAAACACAGCTTCACTGGGAGTCCTAGTTTAAATTTCCTCTGTGTGTGCATGTTGCTGGCCTGAGGACCCTTGGGGCTATCAGCCCCAGACTCTTACACTAACCAGGGACTCTGTTACATATTTTATAATAACTCGTTTTCATTCATTGTTCATTTCTTTTCTGTTATTGTTTTCCTTTCTCTGCTATAAAAGCTCTTCTGTTCTTCTATTTGATGTTCACTTCTCTGATTTGTCCTGATGTTCTCTGCAATTGTAAATTTTAGTGGTATTGAGGTGAATGTCTAAATAATTCAATGGAATGGATCCAAAATGACACAAACTGAGTTGCTTAATAGATGAGAGCACAATCATGCCCATTAACATAGAGCTGACATTCACCTTATGTACAAATACATGCAGGTTACAGTCCTTTGTCTCTGTACAGTTTCACTCTTAAGACACATATTCACAGTCTGTTTGGGCTTTTTACAATGATGTACCAAGGGTTGGAAAAGGAGGTTTTATTACCAGAAATTACCCCATTAACTTTTTGAAGCTGTTTTTTTTTTTTGGTTTTTTTTTGGTTTTTTTTTGTTTTTTTTGTAGAGATGTGGCAGAGTGACCATCAGGATCCTGCTGTTGTTGTAAAATGGTAGATACCATGCTCCCAGTGGAATTACTATGGCTCTATCAGCTGCACTATAAGCACTGTTATACCATGTGCGCGTGTATTTGAAGTGTGCTGTACTGGACTTCTCTGTAGTGTCATCTAAATCATTCTTTTCTTATAATTCATGGAAGATAGGTGAGAACCGTACCCCAGTACAGCCTGGCCATCACTGTGGAAACACAACGCTTGTTGGTACCTCTTCTCCAGAAGGGGAACACATGCAGTGACTATTGTACAGAACGTCAGTGCAGTGTAGCCCTGTGAAAATACATTCAAACGTTTCCTTTCTTTGGTTGTACTAGACCAACAAAAGTAAAAACACCTTCATATGCTCAGTGATTTAAAAGCAGCAAACACACCTCAGCCCATCTACCACCACATACATAATCAGCTTTGGTATTTCTAAGCAAAACAAATACTTCCAAAGGAGCTATTGTGAACAGATGGACTAACATTCATAACACAGACAGTTCCCTTTTAAAGTGGTTTGTTTGAATAAAATGTATTGTTTCCATTGAGATTTAAACTACAATTTGCATTAATTATTTTTTTATATGGCCATTATATGGGAAGCATATGAAATGGGCAAAATGTTAGGAATAATTAAGCAGAGTGGCCCTGAATACTCTGGTGAGTCTGAAAAATCATGTATAAAAGCAAGCAGCTATCTGTGGAGCTGCCAGTTCTACTTATATAAGCCCATCTGTTTACATTTATCCCTGTTCCCTAAAGAAGAATACATCTTATGTGAAGAATTCCCAGCAGATCCCTCAGACGTTTTATCATTCAAGAATGTTCTTCCTGTTTGTTCTCTCTCTTTCCTTTATAAGAAACCATGGAATTAATGTGTTTGGTGATGTCTCTTAGAACTTTTACAAGATAAATACTGAACTTAGCATATAAAATTAAATGAGTTTGTTCTCTTCTGGTTACGTAATGAATAAAAATGGTTGCAAACCATTTATATATACCTTTGGCTCACCGTGCCTTACAGTCTTGTCTTCTATTTATCTCTCCCCTCCCACTTCTTTATTCTCATCTTGAATCCCTCAGACCATCTCTTGTTAAACCTAAGCTATAGGTTATTTTATAACTAATTGATCATGTGTAAAGGCTGTTTGGTGTTTACATGGTATCTGGTCAGTGGCAGGTTGTAAAACTTCTTTTGAAAAAAGAAAAAGGTATTCATGAGCTCCAAACTTTCTGTTTCCTTGTACCCACAGTCCTGGGAGTTCCACAGATGTAGAGCTAATGTTCTACTGCTGAGAAGCAGCAGATGTACATTACGTGGCTTGTGTTCCATCATCAGCACTGCTTCAACAACAAAATTACCTGAATAACATCAGATATAAGCATGTGGACTTTTTTGATCTTTTATTAAATCTTAGTATCAAAGTGGATTTATCCACTCTCAAAGATAAGATGGGGGGAGGCCAGCTTTTGAAGATGATTTGAATTTCTTTCATTTGGTGGCCTAATCTTTTTACTACTCTATTGAACTTCTGTAAATTGTTTTAGGATTCACAGAACAAAAAAAGAAATCTCAAAGAATTCTAACTTCTGATTTAATTATCAAAGTGTAAATTCTTTACATAAACTTTAGTGACACAGCAAATACAAAATAAAATGAGGTCAAGTGAAAAAAGGAGCAAATTCAATTAGCCCCTTCAAAGAAATCTTGACTTGATTTTGAGTTTTGAATTACAGGTTTAGAATAAGGGTGGGGTTTTATCTTGCCAGCTTCTCTGGAGCTGAAATACGTTAATTCGTTTCACTTCTCACAGCAAGTTCCCAACCGATTTCAGTAGTTGAGGCGCCTGGAAGGCTGTTAACTCAGACATGCTGCTCTCTTCCCAGGTAGGTAATTCCATTCTGACCCCCAAAATATTCCTTATATTTTGAGCTTCTCAGCTGCTGAAAGCAGGAGGTGCAGCACTGTGCTCTGCCGATGTTTTATTCAGAGGGGTGTATCTCAGGAAGACCTGATTGTTCTTTGCTGCCAGCTGCAGCGCTTTGAATCATGCCCTGTCCGCTTCAGCATGCCTCCGCAGGAGTCCAGCAGCCCGCCCGCACCAACGCAGCTGGGTTAACTTAGGTCAGGTACAGCAATGTGTCGCACTGATTAATTAATGCTTTTGCACAGTTGAAGTTGTCTAGAACCAGATGAAGTTCCTAGTGAAATTCCTTTTGCTTTGGTGGGAAGAGAACGAAGCACATAAGTGAAAGTCATTAGTAGTAAGTTGTAGCTCTAAAGCATCTGTTATTGCCATTTAGTTATATTAGTGTTCTCTAGACATTAGCTTTCGCTTGAAATGTCTTTCGTCTATCCCATCCTTTCTGCTTGCTGAGAGGCTGCTGCTACTTGATTGTGGGTCTGGGTGCACAATACATATCTCACATGGAGAAAGGGGGCTCCAGCATCCTTTCTCAGCATATACACATTTGTACTCCTCAGCCTTTCCTAGCAGAGATTTTCCATAAGCTTCCATCCTTCATTGCCGAGCATCATCTGTGAGGAATAACTTTTGTACCTAATATTTGTTTGCTCTGTTGTAAACAGCGGCTAGCTGTGTTTTTGGGTAAGTAAATTTTTCCGTGGTAACCTGTTCGTGGCCTTGGATGCCTTGGAGACAGAAGGAAATAGGAAAGGCAGTGCCCTCTTGACAGGGAATAGCTAAAATCAGGTTATGGGATACATTCATGGTGTCATCTCTTTGTAAGTGCTGAGGTAGGATGTGGTGTGCAAAGGACCCATCATCCAACATGTTTTGGGGGCTTGATATTTGCATGAAAGATGAAGTGGCTTGGTGGACCGATTGATTCTTGAATTGAAAACCTTCTTGGGATTGGAGGTGTTAATACATTTCTGTCCGTGAAGGGTAACAAAAAGATTAGGCAGAAATAGATCAGATATTTAAGACCAGTGAGGTTACAGGCATTTATCGCTGGACCTAGGGGCTCTTCCCTGCAGTGGAGACAGCAAGCCTGAGCTAATGTGGATTGATGCTTGATTTCTTCTCGCTAGCAGCAGCACACCAAATGTTTTTTGCTGGTGCTTGAAGCGGCTGGCCTTGATTCCCCTGACTGTATTGGTGCACCTTTTCCTGGAGATGATCTTGGTTTTACATAAATTGGGCTATGTGTTGCTGTGTAATCTCTAAGTGGTACCTGAGAGTGTGCAAATGACACATGAATGTTTAGCTGTAACAAAATACTTTTCCCAGCCCATCCAGTGATACCAGCAGTCCAAAGCAGGGATTAAAGGAGAGGTTTATATGTAAGAATAAATCACAACTAAAGAAATTTAGAGTATTATGGTATTCTCTGTCAAGGCCTTTGAAGATATCATCTAAAATACTTAACTACTCGGCTCTATCAGCTATGGGGGAGTTATCATCTACTATTTCCAAATGGTTAGCAGATAAAGGCTTGGAGCAATCCCAATTGTACACTGAGTCAATTTATGGGGAAAAATATATCTTGAATCAGTAGTTGAAACATTATTACAGATGGCTCAGATATTGAGCTTGATTTATTCATAGAATCATAGAGCAGTTAGGGTTGGAAGGGACTTTAAAGATCATGTAGTTCCAACCCCCCTGCCATGGGCAGGGACACCTCCCACTAGCCCAGGTTGCTCAAAGCCTCACCCAGCCCAGCCTTGAACCCCTCCAGGGATGGGGCATCCACAGCTTCTCTGGGCAACCTGGGCCACTGCCTCACCACCAGAGCAGGAAAAAAGTTCCTTCTAATACCTAATCTAGATCTCCCCTCTTTCAGCTTAAAACCGCCACCCCCTGTCCTGTTACTCCACCCCCTGATCAAGAGCCCCCCCATCTCTCCTGTAGCCCCCTTTCAGCACTGGAAGGTGCTGGAAGGTCTCCCCGGAGCCTTCTCTTCCCCAGGCTGAACAACCCCAACTCTCTCAGCCTGTCCTCACAGGGGAGGTGCTCCAGCCCTCTGACCATCTTCATGGCCTCCTCTGGACTTGCTCCAACAGGGCTATGTCTGTCCTGTGCTGATTCTTTGTATCTTCTGTGGTGACATGAGGGAATTGTCTACAGAAAGGCTGCATCATACTTATTACAGAGTAAAGGGCAAATAGCAAATGTAGTTGTTTCTTCATGGGATGAAATAGCTTCTTCCAATTTCAGCAGAAGAGAGAATGCAGAAATAAGATGAGGTTCTTTTTAGGTTGCTGCAACAAGTTAGCAACGCATTTGTTTATACTTAGGATGTGCTGGAAGGTAGTTTATATAGATGTCTTTTATCCATAGTGAAGAAAGTTGTTTCACCTCATGATAGCCTCTCATTTGATTTTACATGTCCCTATAACTATCAGGCATTAAACTATGTATGGCAAAGAGAAGGAAAGTCATCATTATTTTAGTTTGGTTGTATCTTATCGAATTTGCTTAGAACTGAAAATTCCTTGCACTTTTGGAAACTGAAAGCCTTTCTTTTACTGAGGCACCTGAATATATGCACCAGATATATCTCAAGGAAAAAAAAAACATATTTTCAAAAATCTCTTAAAATCATATATAAAGAAATTCCTATAGCCATCATCATTTTTTCACACTTTGTGAGGAGAATGCATGGCAGTCTGTGGAGAATTCTTCTGAGAACACATACTCTATATTAAATTAAAATGAATAATATACTGGGATTATAAGTGGGCTTCAGTGTTTTAGTTCTGATTTTATTTTCATGGTCCATGTAATACAGGCCATAGTTTAGGATTATATTTTTTGAAGGACAGCCTTGATTTCAAAGTTTTAGGTAACTGTGAAAAATTCTTGAAAAAATCGTAACTGAAAAGATTCTCATTGTCGATACTTTACATGTTAGAAATAAAATAAAATTTGAAAAATATAATTGAATTAGAACTGATTAAAATAGTTCTCTTGCGCACACATTGCATAAATGAGAAGTATTGCAGAAATAATTTGTTTGAAGACTTTTCCAGTTTCTCTTGACATTTGATAGAGTTCTCTTGACTTTTGGATTGCTAAGCTGGATATCCTTGGATCAAATCCATTCTCTATCTTGACCTTTTAAAAATATCTGTGCTTTCAAGTTTGTAATATCAGATGTTGCACAGGAAGGATGAAAAGAAACCGCTGGGTGATTATGGAGAAATCTACCCGGTATGTAAGCTGCTTCTCAAACCCAGCTACTTGTGATTGACTCATGAGCTGATGCTTGAAGGTGTGCAAGTAATACAATTTTTTAACCTGCTGTATTTTTAGAGAGAAAGTGATTGAATGGCATAATGCTCATTAATGCCTATATCAGTTAATAAAATAAAAGCAATGCTATTATTCGTGGTATTTTAAGAATAAAAAGAATTGACATTGTATGCATAAAATAGACACGAATGATGGCAGAACCTATTAGGCTCTAACTTCAAAAATATCCAGCAATTATGCAACTTAAATTAGCAGTCTTAACTTACCCATATATTTGCATATTAATGGCCCTAAGTGGTAATTGTAATTGTCTCTCATCATTGCTTCCTTTGACCCTCATTTTTCAAATAAGAAACATGAAATTCCATTAAGTAACATTAATACTAGAAAATTAATTTAAGGCAATATATCATCAATTAGCAAACCCTTAACACATCTCACTATTTTCACCTGATGCTTACTTAAAGAAAAGAAAATATAATTATTTTATGTATGTCTGAATTAGAGGATATCATCTTATGCACCCATGATGGAAATGAGAAATAAAGTATATTAGATTTCTTGGCCTGGATCCAGTAAAGCATCAGAATTCCTGTTGACTTCTCTTGACTATTCACACGTGGTTGATCAAGGACAAAGAGCTCGGCAACATACAAAGTCAAGGCTGATGCCAGCATCTTTTGACTGGGAAAGATTACACTTTTGACAGGGCTTATCTTTTTTTTTT
This sequence comes from Pterocles gutturalis, assembly GCF_000699245.1. NCBI lineage: Eukaryota > Metazoa > Chordata > Aves > Pterocliformes > Pteroclidae > Pterocles > Pterocles gutturalis. Next base: position 87,810 of record NW_010097727.1, on the reverse strand, counting down.
TTTCCTTTCTTTCAAATGCAAGCAAATGTTCTCACAAGTAAGCAAGACCTTCCTTCAGATAATTAATGCATCTAGTTTATCTTTACACCGTACATTACAGAATGTTTCTCCTGATTCCTTCCCCTTCGTGGGGAATGACGTACCCATGGCTGTTCTGAGTTATAGATCAAGATTAGAAGGCAGGGTTCACATCTGGCCAGTAGGTCTTTGGTCATCAAATCGACAAATGGAGCTAATGTAGAATAATAATGTGTGAAGTTGCTTCCGAGTACTGAAGACTAAAATACATTTTACACAGTGTGCTGCTCTCATAAGAAAAAAAAAAATTACAAAAGCCATTAAAAACTAAATGCCTCTTATTCGTCATGTCAGTGATGCTACCATCATCTGTTACAGGACATTTATGATTTTTTGGACTGCAAATGTTACTGTTGTCCGTAAAAGCAAGAATTATTTTTGTTATTTCCTTAAATGCCAACCATGTAAATAACGTTTCATTTTTTTTGCCTCTTTCAAAGGCCCCATTTTCAAGTATTTTGGTGTTCTTTGAAAAGTACTTATGTTGTGAGAAATTGTTAATGTTGGTAATGTTATTATGTTACCAACTATGGAACATACTATAAAGATAGTTTGAAGAGAATGGGTGTGATTTTTTTCCCCCTTTTTATATTAATTTTCCCTGGTATCCATGTCAATGTCAGACTGGGGTTTTTTTGGCTCTGTGAGTCATGGGGTTGCTGGAATAGTAAGTGTAGCCTGGAAATACTTTGATAGAAGCTTCAAATCTGTGTGCTTGCAGCTCAGTTTGAGATCTGACATCAATAATAGACTAACGTGGTAGGCTTTCAAGGTGTAATTAATAAATTTCCACTTGGGAATTAGCTTCTCCATCGCCTGATTGCTGAGCTGAGAGCTAAGGATGTGATGCTCTCCTGCACCACGAGTGTGTAAAGGCCCATCCTCTGCTCCATTAACACTGTCCTTGTAGGCTATTAAGTTTCTCAGTTCTATTTGTAGGAGGATTTTGTTTTTTCCCCTGATGGATGCTAAGTGATTCAGATTCCATTGTCCTTTGAAAAATCTCAGAATCCTGTTTATTGCTAAGATTTAAACTGGCTGTAATCAACAGATTGATTGGTGAAAAGAATATCGGGTAGCAAGATTAGTAGAACATAATGAGCCAACATACTGCTGCTACCACCATGAATGATGACAATGTGCAGAGAATATATTAAAGGGAGCAAAGACTTCCATTATTTTGGAGCACGTTACATCAAGTAACATCTCCAAAATTACACCCACTGGATAAAAAGTTGATGAAAACCGGAGGCAGACTAAGGAAGATTGCTATTGGCTTTTATCTTTACATGCAGATCTAGCAGCCAAAATGAATTACAGTTATACATTGAAATAGCTCTGGGATACACGAGGAGCAGAAGAGTGGTGTAACTGTCAGTGCAAGGCTTTGCAACATTATTCAGAGAGACTTAGAGGTAATTAACCTGACTTCACTCAGCTGAGTTTTCAGGAAGGAAATAAACAGCACAGCTTCAGAGTGAGTGTTTCTGATTATTTTTTTCATATTGCATATTGACCGTAGAAAGTATTTGCACGTTAAAGATAGCTGTAAAACATTAAATTAGGCAAATAAACCTTATACATGGGAAAAAATGGAAAGTAAATTTAGCTTACCAAGTCCAATTTGAATGTATTTTCATATTTTAAAGTGGTTTAAGGGTCATGATCAATAGAGTAAATTTTTGTGGTTTATCTAGCTCTGTTCTTTTAACTAGCATGAACTTGATTCTCTCAGAAAACAAAACTTTTCTTCATTCAGGTGTGAAGTGTACTGTAAGCAGGACAAAGCTGAGGACTCTGAGCCAGCCTGGTGGGTGTAAAGCTGAGAGAGGCTTTTTCACTATGAAGACTCCAGCTGACTGCTTTTCCCCACGGTCGTGGCTCCAGTGTACAGGCTGGCACAAATGCAGGTTAAAGGTTAGTAAAATGAACCTTTAGGAAGCAATTGAACACAGCACCGTCATTTCATGTAGAGGTTTTGTTTGTGTGTCTGTGTGCACTGGTGGTTAGGGCAACATAGTGAATCTTGAGATTTGCACGATGTACTTTTGCCGGAGAGGGTAGCAAGTGGATTGTGTGTTTGAGCAAGATTGCCACTGCTTGAAATGCTGCCAGGGAGAGGCATTCACATGAGGTGGGCTGGGACCTGCTAGCCCCTACCTGATTCAGGGGGTTATGTGTGTTCTGGTGATGAACTGGTTAATGCAGTGGGCCCCGATGCAGAAGAACCCCAATGCAGAATCCTTTGATAGCCTTGTCCTGGCCCTTGTCCACGTGGCTATGGAGACTGCAACATTCAGGTTGCAAGACTGGTGCTTCCCATAAAAAAACCCAGAATACTAAAAATGGGCATTTTGTTGTAGGTATTAAGGAGATATATACATGCAGTGTTTTTATCCCCTTTCCTCTGCAGTATTTTGTTTGTTCCTGACCTTGGCAGGTGTTTCTGGACACAGCCCCTTACACGGATTCTATTGAATGCTGCCTTTTGGGGATGCTGTTTCTTTAGCAAAGGGAGCAGAAGGCGCCTCTGTGTCAGACAGGTGAGAAAGAGAAACAGGGCAGCAGAAGAGGTGGAGCTGCTGCTCTTCCTCCTGCATGGAGCGAGCAAAGGCACAAGGTCTGGGCAAAAGAAGGAGGAAGCTGAAGATTTAGGGAACAAAACAGGGACAAGCACATAATGGGCAGAATCGGTAAAAAGAATTGTGCAAAGACATTTGTGTAGGGGGGACATGGCAGTATTTATTGACTTCTGGGAAAGCAAAGTAATACAGGGTGTGAAATGGATTGTGTTAGGAAAGGGAACATATTGATTGTGGGGGAGTAGATAATTGATGCTGGAAGAAGGGAATTTGCATGTACAGCCATAGCATGCAAAAAAAACCCCATGTTCGCTAGCAACCACAGACAGACATTTTGGATATGCAAATGTGAGTTTGCTTATACATGTTTAAGTGTTATGTATGCAATAAATCTCTGAGTAAATTTTGCAGGTTCATTTTGTGTCTGTTAATAGAAAACTATGTTGAGCAGAGCTTGACTGGGGAGAGAACAGTGAGGGGGATCTGTATAGGGCTGAAAACAAGGAACATACTGTAATTATGTTAAAACCAAGCATTGCAAGCAGGAAATGCAAAGTTATGATTACTATTAAAAGAGACCCAGGCATGTTAATTTATGGAAATTAGCAGTTTAAGGCATCTAAAAAACTATGTACTGACATAAAATGCTGCTATAAAATTATGATTAAGACATTTTCCTTTTTGTGGCCCCAAATTAGTTTAATTTTTAAAGATGCTTTTTCTCCCTGTGATGCCACTTCACTGAAGTCAGCGAGACATTCAGTCTGCGTTTATAACTTCACAGGAGTGGTGTAAAGCAGAAGGATTACGTTGGTGAACTGAGTCTCTGCATTTTTCTTAATGCATTATTTTGCCCATGATTTGAGGGCTGACCATTTTTCGTGCTGTTTCATTTTCTTAACCTATTGTATTTCATTATTTTATTCATATTTAAGGGTAAAATACTCAATGCAATATGTTTAGGTATATAAATAAAGAGATCGAGAACTGAGGCCAGAACTGTTAGAACCGAACCATGTGACAATTTTTTCCATTTGCTTAAAAGAAAAAAAATAATCTATCTTTTCCATTGGGATACTTAGTTTTCTACTGGGGAAATCCTTAATCCCTTATAGATATTTTAGCATTTTTACCTTGAAGTGTAAAGCAATTTCCCAATCAGCCCTGTGTTGACGTTATTAGTGTTCAAGGCCACAAGGTGCGTGTTAAGTGCTCTTCAACTTCCGCTGACAGTTCTTCCAGGAAATACAACAGAAGTGGTCCTTTTTTTTCTTTTTTAACTGTTAAAAAAAAGAAACATAGACACATTTTTGCTCTTATTTCTCTCTTTATGACATAATTGTCATAATTTCAACTGGCAAAATGACTTACTCTGCATTAACAGCAATAAAAACATGGCTCTTGAACATTTCTGTACAAGGTAACATCTGACGAAGCTGAAAAGAAAACTGAAATGTCGCTTGTAGGAAAACTTAGAAATAGAAGATCATTTATCATGCTATAAATAGGGAAATACTCAAGTTGGAATAAGTAATAGAAAATGTATAAGAATTAAAAACCTAGATGTATCTTTTTAATATTAATTTAGGTTTTAAATGGGTGCTTAAAAGCTGGAGTCAGATATATAACCATACCTAAGAGGGGCAAAATTCTAATACATCATCAGTGGAACTTCATTCCTAAGCTATTCAAGAGCCTGTATACATACTGCAGTATGGGCTGTAAACAAAGTTAGAAGGCTGGCTTTCCTTTCCCAGTTTTGAAGGGTTGGCTTTCAGCTCTTGGATCACAGCTGTAGCTCCATGAACAGTCCTGGCATAAGTTCACAGTGCCGCTCGGAGGGACAGACACTTCTCTCCCCTTCCATTTCCCTGGCATTGTTGGTGTGTAACTGCTTTGTGAGCCAGACGAAGGAACCACTTCAGATAACATCCACTCTGAAAAATGGAACTTGCTTTTCAGCTGTGTTTGTTTCCCACTTCAGCTCACGGCACTGTCACAAGGATGTTTGTGCTGGCAAAAAGGAGAGGAGCAGAAATGGCTTCCTGGGAGCGGGCTGGAGAGTAGAACCACCATTTGTGGGTTTGCTGCAAGGATAAATGAGCTTGAAATTATACCACCAGAGGCAGGGGGGGAAATCTGAATCCTGTGCAGCCTGGCCATAGGAAGCATGAGGTCCGAGAAGAAAGTGAAATCACTAAGAGGCAATTCTACCCTCCTGTTTCTTCTTCTCTCCTTGTCCCTTGCCATGTTCTCCCTCTGCTTCCTTGAGCTCTCTGGTCTTATCTGACATCTCAGTGAGACAGTTCAGGGAGTTACACCTACAGAAAACTAACCCTGTGAGCAGAAGGGCATGTGTGGGGGTGTTTGTATGCCTTTGCTTTTACGGTGTAAGAAAGGGGCAGGAACATGGGAACGTAAGGTGGTCTGCGTGCTGCCTTGTTGGATGGGGTTAAAGATTGTGTTAGCTGTATCACCTGACAGCAGTCAGAACCAGATTTGAATTGAACTTACAAAAAGGAAAATGGGGATGATGTCTAATTCAGAAATCAACAGCAGGATAAGACAGGGATTTCCTGAGGATGTTAGATGCTAAGCCTCCCATTGAAATTCAGACGAGTTCCAGCATCTACTTCCCGTAAGCTCTTTTGAAAAGTTGAGATTGAGTTCTTTTAACTCTTTTATTATAATTACTAAAAGCTTAATAAAACATGATGTGCATTTATGAAACTCTGGCCCTGCTAAAAACAAAATTGCGACTTTAACTTCTCTGAGGTCAGCATTTACCATACTGGCTTTAATGAATCCATTGGATACATTACATGCTATGAGGCTAGTATAGACTTCAGAAGAAAACTCCACAACTTTCATTAGAGCAAACCAAATATGTTTAGCACTCTCATGAAATAAGAGTAACACTTTAACAAGTGCAGGATGTCAATTGATTTAATGGACGATAAGAGGTAATGCTTGCAATTGTGAGACTTTAGAAATCCAATTATTTCTATTAATATGCTTGCATTAAAGAGCTATATTTCAGTGCTGTCCTATGCCTCGCTTGTCTTGCTGCCTGTTATCAAACTGAAGCCTTTAAAATCTCCTGTTTGCATTTTAATTGGCTTTGGGAATAAGCAGGAAGAGAATAATGGAAATAAGTGGCAAAATTAAAGTAATGCTTTTGAGAATCTGGAAGCATATAACAGGCATGTAACAGACTCTTTCTCACTAACATAAGCCTCTGCTTCTGATACACTTGTGCCTGAGACATCTGAATCCTTTTTGTCTCATTATTTAAAAGAGGGGGAAACAGGCTTTTTAATTCTGAACATGCTCTGTGCATGTTTCAGTGTTAATATCACAGTTAGAGTCTGCAATTATATTCACTAAGCCCTGTCTGTATTTCAAGCCAGCGTGCTAAAGTGGAGAATTTAATTCATGTAAACATTGAGAAATGGAGGCAGCAGCAGAGGCAAGTCTGCAGGCAGAGGTGAGTGCAATCAGTGCTAAGCAGATTTCCCTGGCTCACAGGACAGCGCTCCTTCACCGCTGAGGATTAAACCCTCCGGGGTCATGCAAGTCAAGCCTCCGCAATTGCCATTGTGCTCCCTTGTAATGAATCGCAGCAGCTTTCAACCTCTAAACCTCAGCTCTTTGGGGACTGTGATGGGTTTGCCCTTGGCTGGGGGCCAACCCACACACACCCGAGGATAAGGGAATTAAAGGGGTAAAGGGGAAAAAAGGACTCGGGTTGAGATAAGAACAATTTAATAACTAAACTACAATAATATTGAAAACAATACTATATACAAATATACAAATGAGTGGTACACAGTGATACTGCCCCCCCACCTGATGACCAAGGCTCAGCCTGTTCCCGGCTAATGATCCCAGAGCAGGGAGAGTCCCGAAACCGTACTCACGGAACGGAGATAACAGTCCGAGCGTCCCAGACCGAGAGCTGACTGGGGTGGGGGTGGAAGGCCTTGGGAGAGCGACCACCTGGAGCGAGATGACCTGGAGCAAAAGAGATCCGGAACAAAAAGGGGCCGATCTTCCAGAGGGTCCTCATCTATCTACTGGGCATGACGTGTATGTTATGGAATAGATTATTGGCCACTCTGGGTCTCAATCCCAAACCTAAGATCAAATCCTGGGCTAGTAACTGGGGCTGTGCTCCCTCCCAGCTTCTCCTGTTTGCAAACAGCCAGGGAAGCTGAAGGACCTTGGCAGCCGTGTAAACATCACTTTTTATCAGCTTTCTTCTGAGCACAAATCCAAAACACAGCCTCCTTGCTAGCTATTATGAACAAAGTTAACTCTGTCTCAGCTTAACCCAGGACAGGGATCTAGATGGCAATATAGGGATCAAGTTTTCTACAGTGTTGTAATGTACATAAATGTTTTTTCTTTTTTTTCCCTTCCATTTTTTCATTTCTTTCACCTACTGAATACCTTGATTGCACTTAAAAGACACAGTGGTGCACCCTGTAAGCCCGTCAGTGTTGAATCCTGTCACAGACTTGATTGAATCTCCTGAAGTGCGGAATTTCCAAACATAGTGATACTGAGATTGGTTCAGTTTGTGTACATGCTCACTGCATTGCCTGACGTTAGCATCATGATCGTAGATCTTCATAAAAGGCCAACAAAAGGGTTGCGATCTAGAAGCTGTTTCTGTAACCTGGCAATACACAAAGTCACAGGCACGAATGGCGGTGCTGGGAGCTGTCGTTAGCTGTAGAAGGCATGGCTATGTTGTTACTGCAAATGAAACTCTCTGTGCGCCCCTTTCCCTCTGGATATAAGGTCTCACGCAAATCAACAAAACAAATTAAAACCAAACTCCTAAACTGAAGTTAATGCTGACTGAGCTGCAGCCGCTTTTCATAAATCCCAGTTACTACAGGCGCTTGAGATGGGTTAGTTATTTGGCACTGAACCTCAAAAGGCTCCCAGCAATTTAAATGTGGGTATGAATGGTTATTGTTTTATTCAAAAGTTACCACTCATGTGGCCTACAGTATGACTAGACTAAATTATTAATTTCTGGAGATTCTAATGGAAAGAGGGGAAGGGAATATTATTCAAAGAACTCATTTGGAAACCAAAATTCCATTAGGGCGTGTAGGTTTCCAATTTAGATGGAGCAAAGAATAATACATCATCTCTTTTTTTCCTTCCCTGTCATATTCTGTTCTTAAAGCATGAGTGGGATGCTCTCCAGTTCCAGGTGGAGGGAATAGATTGATTTTATGCTGAAAATAATGAGCTTGTATGTGTTTGTGTGTTTGGTTGAATGGGAGGCTTTTGCATCAAATGGCTGTTTATATTCCCAGACCTCTTTGCTGAAAGGGAGAGTTGTAGATGGTCTGACAAATGGTCATCAAATACAGTACACTTTTCTTAGGTTGTCAAAGTTTGGAGAGTAGAAGCGACAAGTGACTGGAGCAAAATGCATGATTATGCTTAGAAATAAGGAAAGCCTAGTTTTATTCAGGCAAAGAGGGGTCAAGTTGGATCATTGCAGGCTCACTGAATAGGGTGCATGGGGAGCTACTGGCTTCTCTACCTCCTGTGGTGGCGGTTTCTATTAAGTCGCTGATGGAGTGGGGGCCCCATCTCTCTGTGCCTTGACAAACAAGGAGAGGGCATGTAATCTGAATAATGGCTGACAACTGAGTGCAAGGAAAAACTTCCATTGTGTACTAATGCAACATCTCATGAAAGCAAATGCAGGCACAGGCAGAGGCTCCTGATTGATTTGCGTCATTTTGATATGTAACTTTTGGCTTTGCTTCTAAAAAAACCCCAACAAACCCACCCCACTTTTTAAGTAGAATTCAGGATGACTTTAGAGTATTGCTGTTTAAGTGGGCTCCAAAGGAAGAATCTGCTTCATTTTATTTATTCGTACTCTGCTGCATTAATATTAGAGAGCAATAATACTTGAAATCATCTGAACAATTTTCTGTTTAGCACTCAAATCTATCAGGAAGAAAATGTCTATCTTAAATGAGCATAGAAATCATTAATGTATTTTCCTAAGGGAGCCAAAATCTGAATTCTATATAAATTGCTGTAAAAGTTTAAATGCACATCTGAAGATGTATTTCAGGATATCATATGGCTTAATAAGCATTGTTTAATGTTATTTCTAAAATGTGTGGGGTCTTATGATAATTGAAATTCAGCAAGAATATCTGAACTGTTATGTTTTATTTAGCTGATGTATATCTGTATCACTATAAATTGGCTTTCATTTGCTTTTAAGTGCATCTTACTGGATGAAATTATGTCCTTTCTTGCTAAAATCCTCAAGCTGTTATCTTTTGCTTTTGGATCAGTCTAGAATTGGCTTAATTTTCCTCCTCTGCAATACAAATGGATAAAAACAGGTAGCAAAACAGAAAAATGCTAGTAAAAAAAGACAGGAACACACCCTTATTGGTAGCTGAATAGTAAACTCAAAGGGGATCCTTTCAGGTGGTTTCCTGTATCTTAGCCTTGGTGTTTGATGTATGTCAAAGTTTAAATATTCTCTGAGCTGGTCTAGTGTCAGAGTGGACTTTGGGTCTGAACTCAAGGAACTCCTTACACTCAGAGTAATTCCTCTCTCTATTAATAGTACATAGCAGAAGCTTATTCTGAGCAGGTTACCTCCCTATAGTTCATTTTTTGGGAAGGTAAGATGGAAGTTAGCTGGCTAAAAGCAAGGGGTTTAAGAGATCTGGTGTATGTAAAAAGGAGGAAGGGGAAAAAAATCCCTCGAAAAACCCCACTTACCTTGTGTGTCATCGTGGACCCTGGATCTGACATTGAACACCCTTGTGTTCTGCACTGAGCTGTGCGAAGTCATACGCCATTTCCTTGGCCTACTTGTTCCTCCCAAGCCCCTGAAAGCAAAATAAAAAGATTACTACCTTTTGGGAAAATACAGCCCGTTCCCTCCAGGAGTTCGGATCCACCAGCAATCATTGTAACTCACTGTTAGATTGATTCAGCACCATGCTGGGCTTTTCTCTTACTTTCCACCAATTATGGAGGCTGACAGAAAGAAGAAGAAGTATGCTGCAATAAATGGGAAAGAAAGTGAGGAAAATATTGGCATTTCCTAAGATTTAGGACACAGTCACAGTAAATCCAAAGACTTAATAGGAACCTGACTTTAATGTAAGAAAAACACCAGAATCAGTCTCCAAAGGCAAATAATTTCTGTGACTTCTCATTTCTGACAGAAGTGCTGGCTTTTCATGTAATTCATCTAGAGCGATCAGTGAATCTTAATCTGTGGAATATGATACAAGCATGGTTCTTAAATGCTCTCTTAACCATTTTTCTGTATTTAAACTGGAATGTATTTTACATTCCCGCAATATTCTTTCATAACTATAATTTTGTATGCTGTAAATGTGTATCTTAATAGAAAGAAAAGTGGAAAATCATCTCAAGAAATGTGAATAAGACTTTGCATCCTCAAGTTTGTATAACAGGCCTGAAGGCAGATTTCAATCCAGGTATTTATTAATACAGATAGATTTTATTCTGCAAGCTGGCTTCGCCTTTCCACACTTAACTGGTATTAGTGATCTCTGTACTGACTGCAGAGTACTGGGGCTTTTTATACATGAAGTATTTTTTTCTTCTTTGCTAGCACTTTCAGATGTTAGACTTCTCAGAGACATTCTTCAGAGGCAGATTACGGGAAGCGTCAAGGATGGAGACCCCTCCCCCCCAATTAGCAGAGGTTTGTACTGTGTAGGTAACTGTGGAGTTTCTCTGGCTTTCCACTGTATGAATTCTACAGTCATTCTCCCTAAGACTTGACTTAATCATCGTCCTTCACAGCACTGCATCTTCCCAGAGCAGAGTACCCTTTCTATGGCTTGATATATCCCACAAAAGGCTGTTTCTCCAAATGGCCTGTCTCTCTGCCTCAGTCCTGGAGGGATGGGCACACTGAACTCTTAAGCTTTCATTTATTTTGAAATCTCTGTGCCTGACTCCTGGTGAAGGTAGGGCAAAGCATAAGGTCTGGTGGATTTTGGGAGCTTCTGAAGTGAGGGAGAAAAGGAAGTTGAGGATTGCACTGATCTGCTTGCAGTAATTAGAGGATCCAGCTGCAGCATCATTTCAGTGGTCACAGGACTAGTTCCATCAATTGATTCAGTAGCTGTGCCTGTTTGATGTCAGTGTCTCTAGTATTTTGTGTTATTGGTGTGGTTTTGTAAAAGATGGGAGTCTGCCTTAACACTGAAGATTTGGAAGGATTTCTCCAAGTGGTCATTTTTTTCCATGAATCTGAAGCCCCATTTCGATCTAATGTTTTCCCCACTCTCAAAGAGAAACATAAGAGTATTGTGAATTGTGTCTACGTCAAGGAATCTGTCAGAGTTACAGAGAATGAAAAAACCTCTGTGTTTTGGACAAGTTTCTCTGTGCTGTTTAATTCTCTGAATAAAACATGGATTACCTCCTCCTGAGATTGAGCTCCTTGGGGACAGTATAGGTTCTTCTCTGAAATAAAGTACTGGGACAGTGCCTTCACCAGCGGAATGTTACAGGTCTGTCTGTGCAGGGATTGACTATAAGCCCACTTTAAAACCCTTGACGTTTTCTTTTTTAATTTCATCCTGTTCAGGAAGGTATTAGTCTCAGTGGAACAGCTCTGGGGATACAGCGCCTGAGGTTTTGGAGCATCTTGTTTTCTGTTTAGCTTTTCTCAGAGGTAGCTGAGCACTAGCAGACCAATGCCAGGGACTGTCTGCTCTTTTAAGTGATGGTTAGAGATCTGAAGTTTCATATACACCTCTTTCTATGTCCCTTTCAACAATAGCATCTGTTTATATTCACATGAGGCGTTTGCTTTGGGAAAGCAATTTTGCCATCCTTTTTCCCCACTTACACTGTAAGCTGTTCTGCTTTTTCAGCAGGCAATGTCCAGAATTTTACATATGCAAGTCTACAAGGGTCACCTTGAAGAAGGACAGAGAAAGATTTCTCATCACTCTCTCTGCTTCTCTATGAGCTCATGTACCTGGTTGCTTTCCCGTTCTTCTCAAAATTCACTTGCCGTAAGTGTTGTGGGGAAAGTAGGATCATAAGACAGCTCAGGTTGAAAGAACTGCAGGAGGTCTCTTGTCCAACCTCCTGCCTAAAGCAGGGTCAGATATGATGTCAGACTGTGCTACTTGAGGGCCGTATCCAGTCTGATCCTGAAAACCTCCAAGGATAGAGAGTGTGCAACATCTCTTGGCAGCCACCTTCACTGCTCAACTGTCCTCATTTTGGAAAAGTTTCCCTTTTATCCAGTCTGAACCTCTTGTTTCAATCTTGTCTGTCTTTCAGTCTCCCACCATCCACCACCTCACAGAGCAAGTGCTCCAGCTTTTGATCATCTTGGGGACCCTCCACTGAAGTCATTCCAGTTTATCAACATTTTTCTCATATTGCGGACCCAAAACTGGATACAGGCTAACAAGTGCTTAGTTAAAGATGGATCAGCTGGCTGTGCTTCTTCCGTTAGTACAGCCCTGGATGATGGAAGACATCTTTGCTGCCAGCAGGAAGTATTTGAGTGACTGTCTCGGTTCTGGACTTCAGTTCCTAGGAAGGATTTTAATTTTCTAAGGGGTCCTCAAAGCACTCAGAGCATATTTCAAGCAGTATCTTGGACTGATAACTTCCTGAGGTCCCTTCCAACTTGAATCATTCTGAGTATGTGGGTCTATAAGATTTTTCAAAAAATCATAGTGACCTGGCAACCATTCCTTCACCTACTCAATGTTTGAAGTTTACTATTGAAAAGAAGGCTCTGCATGTGATATGCCTCATTTTTTAAAAGAAAATGATTTTCAACATTATCAAAATATGTATCAAAAAGCAAAATATAGAAAATATTAAAACGTTATCAACCAAAAAGGCACATTGAATTTTACCAGTTAAGCATTCAATTTTTTTTTACTTCAAATATATGCTTGTAATTCCTATATTTATTGCATGTTGTGATTTGATTTTTCCTGTATGTACAGTATGTATAAAAAGACAGGATACAGGCTTTGACTTCTTCCTTAAATTCCTTAAGGAACCAGACGAACAATGGAAACATACCTCTGGGTACTTTTTACTTTATTGCATGCAATAGAAATATTACCTGAAGCATCTAAATGTTTAAAAAGACATGAGCATTTCAATCCCTATAGAACATATATTATACCATGGAATCATTTGAAATCTTACAGTAGCTTTCCTCCTGATCTTTTTTAAAACACAGTACACAATTTTACTGCAGTTTTATCCTTGTTCTTACTGGGAGATAAAGTGATAACCTCTTGTTCTATTCTAAGGCTTCTTTTAAAATGTAGAATTGGGCTTCTATTATTTATTGCTGGGTTTTGTCAGTACTTTAGTACACAGTTTATCAGTTAATATGGTGAATTTGGTATATTTCTGTAAGAAGGAGGGGGGGGGCGGATTTTAAAAATGCACTTGTTTACACTTGAGAAAGCACTTGCCAAATGGGGCATGTTATTCATTGGCCTCTATTCCGGGATTGGGTAAGGACACCACAGTAGTGCTCAGCAAGGGCAGAATCCGTCTTCTGAGGCCAGAAGGAGCCACTGTAGAAATACAGACATAATAAGAAATATTAACATTTGGAAAGAGATCTTGAGGTATCGGGAGATGGATCATACTGTACCCAGGCTACGAACATCTGAACAGATTAGTGTATACGGATACTAGACTTTTTCTCAGTAGTTCTTCTGCAAAGCATCTAAAAAATTCAAGTGGTGCAGCAGCACTTTCAGTATCTGTCTCAGCATTTAAGTACACATTGACATGAGATTGCATCTTTCTTAGGACCAAGTTTCTCTAGCTTCCAGAGAATGTATTTTATTATGCCTTTATCTAATAAGACCGACAAGTTCCCTGTGCTCAGTCCCTGAGGCTGCTGTGTTTAAGCTTACACACGCAGTAAGGTCACCTTTCAGCCTTCATTTTCATAAGCAAGAATTACATTTTGTGAATGTGAGTGGGTTTGCATCTGCCCAGCTCTTGGTCCAAGTTGGAGCGTATTTTAAACTGTCCTAACTTCCCCTTGGTCTCCTTGCTCTGGACACGGTCATATGAGGCTGCTAAAGCTTAGTAAAGCCAAGTCATCCTGAGCCCACTGTCTGCTGAGAAGCAAATACTGGGGGAGGTTTCTGTTCTCAAAATAACTGATGTTTCCATACTTTTCTTCTGTATGAATTTTACAGATAAAAATCAAGCTGTAATTATTGTGAGTATGATTTCATATGGTGGTTTTGTGACATAGATTTTAAATAAGCTTTCCCTTCTGTTTGAATTCTTATCCTGACTTCTGTGGATGTATAAAAGAAGTGAATTCACTTACTAACTCCCACGGGGCTCTGTGGTTGTTGTTCATATTGTAGAACAGAAGAGCTCAGAGCTGAGCTGTGACAATAATTTTTGTATCAGTAGCAATGAAGTATGGCCGGTAAGATCAAAGCTGCTATATACACAGTGTAAGAGATGGCGCCTGACCTGGAGGACTCAGGCCTGTATCCACAGAGGCATTAGGTGCCTAAGTACCTTTAGGGATCAAAGCAGCATAATCTAAGCAGACAATGCGAAGGAGAACGGGCAGAGAAATGAGTATAGGTGACTTGTTGGAGGTTATGCAGCAACACCTGGAACAGAGCTAACAAACAACCTGAGTGCCACTCCCCCTGCTGTCAGGGGTCTGAGGTTATGAGATCCCATCTCTTTTTTTAAAAATTTTTTTTGTGCAAGATACCTTTTCAGGTAAGACAGAAAAGTGGAAGGTTTGGGGATGAATTTTTGTTGCTGACTTTCTTCTTTTTTCCACCGTGTTCCACAGTGCCCTATTTTTAGAAGTAATGCATAGTGCCTGCACGCATTACAGCAGCTGGGCTCTCCAAGTCTTCGCAGAATATCTCTTTATAGGTTGCTCAAACTCAGGAAGAGGAGTGAAAAGTTTCCCTGCATTACGCTTTCTGCATATCTTTTCTACAACAATAGGACAGGTAATTGTAATATAAATTATTCCAGTCTGCATTGTAACCCTCTGCAATACAGAAAAATGTTTCCAGCAATACTCATGTTAGATATTGATTTCACTTTATCAGAGAAAGATCTCCTTGCTTTCTAACAGTTTTAAGAAGCAGGAAGGCCATGAATTAAAGACTCACTTGAGGCTTTTTACCATCGGAAAGTTTGGGAATTACAGCTGTAAGGGTTAGGATAGTAACTGCCCCCACAGCTCTCAAGCTCAAGTTTCCCTCATCAAGATTGACTGCAGTAATTGTGTTGCCCTGAATGAAATACCTATTCTTATTCTTAAGTCTTTGAGGTACAGACTTCTTCGTGTCAGTGAATTTCTAAGGCAAGTTGCTTAACTATTGCTGAAAAAAAAAGAGTGCTGAGAAGAGCTGTGGGAGCTCCAGCATTTACCAGCTCTGAGAACAAAGATCTGTCAAAAAACGTTGCATTAAAGTTGATCTTGCCTTGAGATGGCAGAAGGAGCAATGACCTCTTAAGCATCCCTCCAGCCCTGATTTCTGAGATTCTGAAAGCCCTGCTAGATTTCCGGGAGCTACAGAAAAAAACATCTTGAGCAGCTAATCCAGAGCAGCTCCCAGACCCCTGGCTAGCAGGCTGCTCCATTGTAGTAATGCTGACTGCCCCAAACTGCTTCTGCATCTAATGGAACCTCATCATTCCTTACAACAGATGGAGTATGCTGTGTTAGTTCTCTTGCTGTTGAAGAAATGGTAAATGAGGCCACTGAAATGAAGAGTTCTCATTCATGTCATCTTCCCCAAAATTATGGAAAAAGCAAAATGCACTGGCTTGGTGTGACAGCATGACCGCACTGCAGGGTGATGCTGTTTTCTCAGGAGTGGATGGGGGAGGCCAGCCCATTAGTCCAGTACTCCCAGGCCAGCACTTCTTGAAAGCTGAGAATTAAAGGAGGTACTGCAGATGGCTTCAGAGCTGCTGGAGCTGCTGCTTTCAGAGTGAAGCTTCCAAACACAATTGTGTCTTAGCTGGACACACACAGGTTTCTGTGGGTTCTGCAGTTGCAACGCTTCTTGTGGGGAGGAACAGGAATAGAAAAATTCAAAAGAAGTAGCTGGCAAAAGCAGGAGCTTGCCTGCTGTGTTCACATCAGTGAGCAGTTGCAACTGTGCTTTTTGTCCAAGCCTTTTGCAGTCAGTTTTCCTTGGGGTGATAACAAAATTACCGCATGAACTCCAGCAACAAGCAAAC
Source organism: Pterocles gutturalis (assembly GCF_000699245.1). Lineage (NCBI taxonomy): Eukaryota > Metazoa > Chordata > Aves > Pterocliformes > Pteroclidae > Pterocles > Pterocles gutturalis. The sequence goes on along the minus strand of NW_010097727.1, from coordinate 71,857 downwards.
ACAGACAGTCCAGCAGTGCATTAGGCCCATTTCCAATCAGGCAGAGGTCAGGGCTGGAACTGTGCTTGAATTCAGTGACATAATGCTGGGCCCAGCATAACTGCAATCCCCTTCTTTGCCCTGCAGTGGGAGAAGAGTTTTGATTTTGTTTCCTTACATAGATCAGGAAGGGCTTAAACAATTCTGCACGTGCCAGTTCAAAGACATGAATTACAATACAAATACTGGCAAATATCCAGTGAGATTTACACCATAGTTCGCTCTCAGCCTCTGTACAGCTTTGTACCTTTTCTCCTTGCCACTGCTGCTTTATTTTTTTTAAGCAATATGTGAACTTGATCATTGCAGTGTGTCACAGCTGTGGGAAATACCGTGCAGAACAGCACCTCCGTTGCACTCGGAGAGTCCTTGAGACTTGTCAGCCCCATTAAAATCTGGAGACTGTACAAGAGCATAACCTGTCAGGCTTCCTTTCTTTTCAGTTGCATTGTAATTGCTGTATGTGGCACGGAAAATGTGGTATAATAAAAAGCTAATATTTTGACAGAGTGAAAGATTGATGGAGTAAGGCATTACTCAGCATTTTGAAGATTTGCCTTGTCTCAATGCTGGCTTGCTCTCTAAGGCTCCTGATTTATGAAAGCAGAGTTTGGAGTATTTTAGTATAATTTTAGGGAATATCCTCTCATAAGTAGGGAAATAAAATAGGTCAGGACAATTTTAATAATTCTGTCTCCATAACAATTCAGTGATTGTTCTTTGGTCAATGGCAAATAAAGCAAAAATTTTTGCTAAGAAATTGAGAGAAGAGAAGAACTAAAGTTATAATGTTTAATTGCTACTAAACATGATTTCCTGTCTGTCATTTTGATTATGAACACCAAGAAGACTGAAAGATGAAAACTAAGCTTTCCCTAAGAGTTTCTAATAGAGAGAGGCTAAAACTAGACCACTTAAAGTTCATGGTTACGTCACCAAAATATGTATTTGAAACACTCTGCATCTGAAATCTTTGTTGAAAAGCTCTGCGCTCAACTAGCTTTGTTACCAGGTCATACAGTACAGCTACAGCTGGATTCCAGTCACCAGACTATCAGTGAACCTGTGGAGTTGGAAATGTCTTGGAGGCTGTCGTGTAACATTTTCTGGGGATGTGGGATAACCCTCTCCGCTGCCCAGAATGTAGAACAGCCTCTATGAGAACGGCATCTACCAAGTGAGTGCTCACTTTTCAAAGTCAGATGGAAAATCCGCTCTTGTACACTAATATGTTCTAAAGTAAGACACAGTATTGCTGGATTTATGTGTATGGCAGAATGTGCAGCATTTCTGCTGCAATCAGAGGAAAAACAGTCATTTTAAAAATTATATTAATATGTAATGATTTGACATAATATCAGGTCATAAACATAGCCATTTCTTGTAATGCCTGCTTGGGTTTTATGAAGGTTTTAAAAAACCTTAATTCAAATAATATGGGAAATCAGATGAAAACAACTGCCAAACTTAGAATTAAATAGAAAAAATTTGCCTAATTGTAGCCAGTTTGCTGAGAGATTGCAGAGGTTTCCAAAGAGAGTTACATCCACAGTGCTACTGGAGATAAAATGGTAGAACACAGTAGGATGGGATATGGACTGCATTTCTTTTTTGTCTCTGACTGTCTTGGTCTCTGAGATCTGTAATTTCAGATCAAGGCTTAGCAGAAGAAATGAAGCTCCATCTGTGTTACTGAGCTGGTTTTGGCCGTTAAGAACAGAGCGTGTAGAAGTAAAAAGGCAGCTCTCCTGGGTGAGCATGTTTACTTCTCCGTAATTGCAGGCAAACATGTCAGATAATTCTTTTTTATAAAATTGGCCTTAAAAATTATTAGCTTTTAAAAGATTGTTTCAGAACCTTACGCTCCAGAGAGTTAAAAACTTTATGCTGAGGTCCAGCCCCTTTTTGTTCTCCTGGGTATATTGGCCCTTCTCTCCTTGTTGATATTCAGTCTTCATCAGAATTTCACTCAGCAGTCATACCCTCTGTCAGCCTTTGTTTCGTGGAGATGGATACCTAGGCCTTATAATGCTCTCTCCTGAGATCATCTCTCCAGTTTCCTGATGGCCCTCACACTAATATACCCCGTTTTCCACCTCAATCCGATATCTCCTCAGATTGCATCACAGTGATGTGTATGGCTGTATCACCTTGCAGGAGCATCATCTTCCTACAACCAGCCAATATTCTATCTGTGCCCTCAGTTTAGAGCAGAAATTCATATTAATCTCCAGGGCAAGACCTTGCACTTCATGCTATCAGAATTTATTTAATTTTCGTTACTCCAGTCCTCAAAGTCATCCAGCTCTTCTTGTATGTGATTGTGATCTTCATCAGTGTGGTCACTGCCATCTAACTTTGTGCTATTAATGTTTAATTAGTTGGATTCTTCTATTTTGTGCCAAGATAGCTGATGAAAATGCTAAGTGAGTCTCAGGACCAGTCCTGGAGGCTTGGCATTAATAAGCTTCTCCCCATTTGATAGTTTCTCCTTTGCCACATCTTATTTCATCCCCTTCAGCTACATTTTTTTAAAGCATGTTTTGGTGATAATTCCGATATTTTTGAGCTTAATTTTTCCATGTAGCAGTTAATTTGACACTTTACAGGAATCCAGGATAAAGTTTATTTACTTTTGGTCAAAAAAAAAAAAATCAATTATCTTTTCACAAAAGGATTACCACTACTTGATGTGGTGGTAAACCCACTCTATACAGTGTTCAGTTTTCCATGTAACCCATGGTTTCAGGGCTTTTAAAAACTGATATAATGTGTGATGAGAGGCTGATTCACAGGTCTTTCTTTTTCATTTTAGGTAATGTCAAGTATATGGGTGCAAATGTTATTTCTAAGCTCTGCTTTTTTAAAAAACAAAACACAAATCTCTAATTTAAAGTATTTTCTTCACTGTTGTTCCTACAGCAGTGTGGCAGAACCCCTCATTACTGATAGCACTGACCTACTGACCTTATGACAAACTGTTTCTGTTCCAAATACACTTTTGAAAGTGCTAACCAGCTTATGTCACCTGTTTAGTACAGATAAATTCCCATTTCCTTAAGATGTATAACAGCTCTTTATGATCAACCTTTAATTGTTAATACATCCTTTACATATAAGCTGCCAGAAATTATTTCTTAGAATACATCTGCAGAGGAGAACGAGGGTGTGACTATGGTAACAACTACTGGTGGGGAAGCAGTGACAGGGGCTTGTGTCCTTAACACACACGCTCCAAAAGATATGATCTTCACCTGTGGATGAGCTGAAGCCCAAGCTTTTTTTTTTTTTTTTTGTTGCCATTGCTACCTGTGCTGCCTAGGTTAACAGAGTACCCATGTGTGCTACAACCTGCTATACTCCCACTCTGTTTTTATTGGGAAATGTGCTGGTGTGCCAAGGACTCAGAGGCTACTGGCATCCTCAGGGTAGGCTATAAATTACTGCTGCTCAGAGCAGCAGGATCTCTTCACTTAGTTCTACTAGGGCACAACCCTCCCAAAGTCCATGCAGTTCATAAGAGTCTCTAAAAACATCTAGGAAGAAGTGGCAATGTCCACTGTCTTATAACGTGGTTTCCTGATGTGATATGTGTTGTATAGGGGGGGACTGTATCTAAAGTCTTTCTTTGGAGAGGGTGAAAAAGCCGTTACCATCACAGAGTGGCCCCTTCTATTTCTTCTACCTGTTTTCCAATCGAGTGTTTGCTTATATGCTTTGTAAAATCTTGATGGTGTTTTTTTCATACCATCTCTACAATGTGCATGAACTCCAGCACCCCAATTTGTGAGCCTGAGAGATGAATCAGAGGAACCCCTTCAGTGTCCACTTGCTGTTCGGGACCCACTTGCTCTTTCGGGATCCTGTCAATACTACCACGCACATGAGACTCCAGCTGGTAAACTTGCATGTTGTGCAAGATTCTTTCACTTTGATGCATCCAGTTAATGCATCCAGATGGAAGAATTAGTATGGGATCTGTTTAAGTATTACAATTATCTAATCTTATTTCAGTGAGAGGAAATAATTAAATGTGCAAATTGTATTTACTTTTTCCATTTATTTAAAATTTGGTGATGATCAGATGTCTTTTTCCAATAGCTTTTCAAATTCAATGAATCAAACAATACTATTTGTGTTAGAGTTTGCCTCCTAGTCAGTGTCATGTTTAACCATTCTTAGTTTACCTCTTGAGTTTCATTTTTAAATCTGTAGATCCTACTAATACCTGTGTTTGATTCCTACTTCATAAATACCATTATTGTTCTCTCTTCCCTGTATTGCTTTTCCTTTTTAAAAATGAAACTGTCGAGAAATGTTTGGAAATTTCATTTGTTTCACAGAAATCCAGAGCATTTCCCATTTTCTTTAGCAGTTTTTATAATACTGTTTTATATCTACGTACAATGAGCTTGGGATGGGAGGACAAGAGTTTGACCGAGCTAATATATTTCTTATAATTTCCATATTCTCTTTAAAGTATTGTTTAAGCAACTACTGTTTTGATACAAATTTAACTTGTATCTGTTTATCATTAAAAAAAATATTGCAGCTAAGGGTTAGCTTAGCCCCAATCTAAAGGAAATATTTCATTTTTTCATTCTTTTTCTTCTTTTGGTTACTGATAACTCCTGCATACATGCCCCTCTGCGCACACAGATTTTGTGTATGTGTAGTTTTTCCTCTCCAGTCTTTTTTGCTCTAGATGTTGATTATATCTTTTGATTTGGATTTTGGTCTTCAGGGCCAGGTCACTGTTGCCTTATCTATGAGCTTCCTGGCACAGAGGAATATATGCAAGCTAAGCCAAGCTCTAGAGCTACATCATATCTGAGTCTGAGCATGACTTATCTTTTTGGAGTACCATAAGCCCTTCGGGAGTGCACCAAGGGAGCAGCGGCTCTCCTTGATTTCAGACAGTTAGATGCATCAGACAAAGGAAAAGTAGGAGTCCTTTGTTTTCTGTTCCATCCCTGTGAAAAGATTTGATAGATGCTTGCTTCAGATTTTATTTTGATAGAACTTTAAGCATATGAGCCTTTGCTGAATCATAGTCAAAACTCTATTGTGAAAATTTGATTGGGTTGTCTGAACAGTACGGGTGTTCTTCTGGATAACAGACCTGCAAATGACAGTGACTCTTAAAAACAGAATAAAATGATAAGTGTCCAGCATTAATTAATGCATTTCCATTAGTAACCCCACTAAAGGGTTCTCATTAAGAGTTATAATTGCATTTAATGAGAAAATTTAATGTAATATCTTCTTGTTTTTGTTAATGTTAGCTTTATTAATACTGCTGAAGTGAATACTGCATAGGGTAAGTAGAATACCAGTTTCATAGAATATGTTGCTTATATGTTCTGTTTGTGTCTGTTCAGCTGACCTTCTCATTTATTAATCTCAGTGCCAGCTAGTGTTTTTTCTGTTTCAATGAACATTGTTTTTTAAATGTGAAATGCCACTGTGTTTTTTTGTTGGCAAGAGAATGTCAGTGTCTACAGAGTAAGAGCTGTTCAGAGCACTTGCTGGCAATCGGGGTATTAATCATTACTATGTTTTCCTGCTCACTATAAAATCGTCTTTTTAAAAACATATCTTTGTAGTAAGATTGAGCACGTAGGTTCAAAAGATTCAAATCGTCTTTTTAAAAACATATCTTTGTACTAAGATTGAGCATGTAGGTTCAAAAGATTAACATTGTGACTCTGAGAACTTGTATTTCAGGTCAGTGGAATCCACAGCACTAGCTGATGTTCCTGTGCTTAGAAGGCTGACATCTGTCCTTGATGAGCAAGATTGGTCCCTTTTTCTTCAAACGATAAAAAAGGCAGCTACTTGTTCATTTCTCTTTGTTTCTATGCTGAGCTCCTGGAAATGCCAAGCTGTGTACTTCATATTGGTCAGCATGCATCCCCTCTGCTGGCTTAGGGAAATACCTTAAACCAGGATCTCCAGGGACACCTATAGCCATCTGCAATAAATCAGAGTCTGAATGCATCCCCCCTGCTCAACAGCTCCTCTCCAAAGCTCAGTGCTTCTCACCAGTAACGCATAGCATTTCCTTTCCTTGTAGGAGCTGTCTTTATCCAATTTTTTTCCCTTGGAAACAGTGACGCTGTATGACCTTGGACAGTCAATTTGGGTATGCAGAGACAGTCTGGGTATCGATGGGGCATATAGTCAAGCTGTATCTCACGCATTAGCATGTAGAACACACCTTCGTCAGTCGTGTTGGGTACTAAAGCTTGGATGTGATTGACAATACTGTTCTGAACATTTTGTTTCACTCTTCAGTCTGGTGTTAGATTGAATCAACTGATATTTTCGGAAGAACATCAGAAAATCATTATAAGTCCTTCTACGTAATTTACTGTTCAAAGCTGCATGAGTTAAACCATTAAGAAATTGAATCACATTTTTGCCTTCACATATCGAGTTATGATTTGTGTCATAGCATGCGTTCCATGAGATATTGTTCTATATGATCTTATATGTGATATTTTTGATTATTTACAGTATTTCAGTTTTACATTTTTGTCTTGTTCATTACCTGTTTTGCTCTATTCAGAGTTCAGTAGCTTATCTAATATACTTCTCTGCCATCTATCTTTCTCACATCTTTATTCAGGCAGCTTCCTTAGCTCCCTTTTAGCACAAAATCATGATTAAAAGGTAAATCTTCATTATTTCTATTGAAAAATCCTCATTCCTTGGCTCTTCCTTATCTTTGTATTCTGATTAATGTTCACATCTTTGCCCAAAGCCTTATCTTTCAGGTCAGGTAAATCACTTCATGTACTGTTTATGTCCTCTGCAGTTTCTTGGTGTAGATGTTTCTCTCATTTGAGAAAACAGATTAAACCATATTATACTTTCAATACGTTTAAGGTCAAACATTAAAAATTCCCTCTATCTGCTCTCTTGAGATGAGATACTTGGAGCATTTCTTTGTTCTGCTTTATATGATCTTGTAAATCTCTGTGAAGGACACTGTTATAAGTCAGTAAATAACCACCAAATTTGCAAAGTATCTACCAGCACAACAGAGCTGAGCCAGAGAGGCTCACCTGTGGTTCCCCCCTTACCGTACGGAGGTTGGGAGGGATTTTGTAGGTGGCAACTCTCCTTTTAGGGCAAGAGGTTGCCATTTCTCTGCTGATCCTCCCCTTGCTTTCTTGTCAGAAAACTGTTTCAGATGGAAGATGTCAGCCCTGGCAGAAGTGTTCCCTTTTCATCTGGGAATTGACTGGTTTGGAGAAGTGGCAGGTTGGGTGAGATGCAAAGGTGCCTCCTGTCTTTCACAAGAACAGTAGGAGAGGAACCTCACTGCACCTAAAAGCAGCTTTCAATCTTTGAGCATTCATGTGACCCCTTGGCATGAGTTTTATCCAGTGGCTCCCACTGGCTAAGACGGCGGTCATGTGCAGACCAGAGAGGTAGCACATGGTTGGAAAACCACCATATTTCTAGCTGAACTTTTCTCCTTTATGCTTCTTACAAATGGCCACAATGATAAATTAGAGAAATGTATTTCATTCCCCTTGGTGCACTTAATATTTTGTGGGCAGTTTCACTGTTTCTACATGACATTCTCAGGTTTTCACTTGGGAGCAGCTGTCCCCAAAATGAAAAGGTATGATTTGAAGTTGTAAAGTCATGTCCTGGGAGTATTCAATCTGCTTTTGAACTTGCTTTTAGTTTACCTTTTACTGTTCCTGTAAGGATTCTCAGCTGCATCTTGTACTGTTGGTAGTTTCTGTCTGTGTTAAATGCACAATAATGCCAGGAGGCTTCATTGCTGCATTTTAAAAAATACCCTAAAATCTGTCTTTCACCAGCAGTCTCCATAACTTGACAGCCTGCTCACATTTCTCTGACTTTCAAAACCCTTGGATCAGAAGAAGGAATTATCAGTAACGCCGTCTTTCCCTCAGATTGGCAGGAATGATACACTATTGTGCTACTTGTAATTTGTCCATCTTCAAAAGATTTATATAGGAATTAAGTGGTACATTGACCCTGTGCGTTCATGGAAGCAAGTTTCAACCAGCAAGAAATTTCTTCTCCACGAATAAATCAGAATTTACTTGCTGTCCTTGAAAAAGAGTGTAATGGTTCTTCCTACACAGTGTCCTGTAACATGACGTGTTCTTTACACCGGGGCAAACTGGATGTAAAATATCATCACTCTGCTTTGACAGTGCTTTGTTTCCCTTTGCAGCAGCACTTGATAATCTGAAAACAGAGAATCAGGACCTTTTAATTTTAATGAAAAACTGACCCACGTTCTTACCCATGAAGTTACTAACCATGGTAATTTATAGGTCACATCCTACCCACTCAGAAAACTTTGATAGAGCAAGGAAAACTGACTTCAAATCCTCAAGTACTTCAGAGAACTTGTAGTGATAAATGAGTTTTAATTAATTAAAATATAGTTAGAAGATCAGATGAAGCATTATTTTAAAGTGATACCAGAAAAAACTCTAGAGATTTGTAATCTCTTTATTTGTTCTGTCTTCTGACCTGCGAACATGCAGTGGAGCCTACAGAAAGGATCTGGCCATCACAAACCCACTTCAAACACATTTTATTTCAGCAGAGCTAGTAATTTAATGGTTCTGCTCTGGTTTTAGCTTCTATTCAGTAGGTCACCATTAGCATAACATAGACAATTATATCACAGAGCTGACTGGTGACTCAGAACTGTGCATTACGTATAAACACTCCCTCCAGACATCCTTCTGAGTGTCATCCTGTTGAAACAGAGTAGAATTTTAAGCAAATTTAATGTTTCCATAAGCTCCGTAGCACAAACTGCTTAGTGTAAGCTGGCATAGCTGTATTAGCGAAGAGTAATTTCACAGGCTAAGCTGTACAATTACAGTTGTATTTTACAGCTGACCTCAACTGTTCTTTAAAATAGCTGTTATCAAAATGAATTGATTATGTTCCAGTTCTAGTGGCTCCTTGTTCTTCCTGTTTTTCCCGCTGACTTCTGAAATCATGATGGGCTCCTGAACAAGCAATTTGCCATCTTCAGTCAGATGTTGTGGTCATTGGAGGTTTCACGTCTCTTTCAACTCTGCTGAAGACAGCGGCCCCAGAGATTCAGTGAGGTAGATTTCGGCTGTTGGCTCTTGATCCAGTTAAGATGCGTAAGAACGCTGTGTGGGGTCTGGCTGAGATGGAGTCAGTATCTCCCCAGCAGCCCTCCCAGTGCTGAGTGTCCCACTGGCAGGCAGAGGGG
>NW_010097727.1:47285-62544 GCF_000699245.1 Pterocles gutturalis | reverse complement strand
GGCGGAGCCGGGACAGCTGACCCGGATTGGCTGTTCCAGACCATGTGACCTCAGCTCAGCCATAAAAGCCGAGGGCAGGCAGGAGGAGGGGGGTGTTTGTTACTGTGTTTGTCTCCAGGAGCAGTCACTACACAGACTGAAGCTCTGCTTTCCTGGGAAGTGGCCAGACATTGCTTACTGAGGGGAAGTAGAGAAGAACATCTTTGTTTTCCTTTTGTTTCTGTGCGTGGTGTTGGCCTTTGCTTTAATTAAACTGCTTTTATCTTGACCCACACATTTTTAATCTTATTCTCCCCCTTTATTGTTGCTGAAGGGGGGCCTGGTGGGCACCTGGCATCCAGCCAAGGTTAACCCCCCACAAAAGTTAATGCCCCTAGAGTCACTATGGCTATACAGGTTTAATCTGGAGGATTGGAGTCCCCCTTCTTTGTGTGTTGTTGACACAAAAAAATTGCCAATGGAGAATTTGGCTGTGACCTTGAGGAAATCCCAGGGCTAAGGAAGCTAATTAGGCTGTTTTGCCATCGTTATGCTTTGGGTCTGTAGCCCAGTCACTGCTCTAGTGTGCAATACAGCATGGAATTAAGAAAGTGCCTTTCATCGTTCTCTGTAGTTTCACCAGGCCCCTGGCTTTGGATTCTACCTGTGTCCAGCAAACAGCTCCTGCATGATCCTTGCTTTTCTTGGGCAAATGGAAGCTGTCTCAGGAAGCTGCACGTTGAGCCTGGGCCCCTTGCAAAGGGGGATTCACCATGTGTCCCTTCATGAGATGTCTCAGTGACCCATGGCCAGGGTGGAATCTTGACCCCAGTCTGGACCTGGAAATTTTATGTGACCCGTAGCATATGTAGATGCAAACTGATGAAAGAACTGGCTATTTCTCTGTGAAAAACATGGTGACAGAAAGCTTATGCAACAAATGGTCCATCAGTTAATTAGCATGAAAGCCTGACAAATAATTATGACACTTTTTGTTCCTTGTACTATTCTTCAACTTATTTCTACATTGAAGATATAGTTGAAGAAATATTCTTCAACTTTTTTCTACTTGTGTGTCCGTTTTAATTCAATTTTACCATATAAATATTTTAATGTGACCAAAAAAAAAATCTGTCTGAGGTATACCTACATATCTGAGAGTAGATGATTTCATTTTGCTTCCTTTTAAGACATCTGGGAGCCTGCTAGCTGGAAAGGAGTAGCACTGCCCTGTGAGGGCGAGTAGACAAGGCTGAAGTCGATTAAGAGCTTGAATTGTTTCTTTTTCCATTTTTTAAATGGAATTTCTGTTAATGCTAGTGCAATATAGACAGCTACTACAAATATGAAGAGGAAGAAAGGATGCCTTGAAAATATTTGGTAAAATATCCTGGAAGATATTTTCCAATGATATTAGGAAATAAAGCACAAAGGCCATTTCAGTTGCTTCTTTTGGTAGATGAGAATAATTTGACAAAAAATTCTTCTGAAATGCCAGCCATGAGATAAAATTAATGTATGGATGAAAAATTTGCATGAAATTCAGAACTTCAATTTACTATTAATTAACTTCCAAACACCACTAAGTAGCTTTAATTGGCCCTGTGGCTGAAAGTTTGCTTGCGAAAGTGTTACTAATGAACAGAACAATCATGATCAGAGGCAGCATATACGGTTTCTCAAATGTTTCATTACAGATCCACAAAAATGTGACAGAGGATGACCGTGCATCTGATTTCTAGTTTATTCTCTCTGTTCATGGAAGAATATAATTTAGTTATTTAAATCATAAATACTGAAAGTAACTTGTGCCCAAAGGAAGAAAGTTTATAAGATGAAATAATTTATCACAACGGTTACTTTCCTGACTTGTGCAACTAACCTAAGAATATGGCGGTATCTGTCTCTATTTGTAGCAGAGAAAAGGTTATTTTGTTTTAAAATAGTTGTTTTTTCTGTCCCATGGCAGACAGTTCATGCTTTGTACACGTGTGGAGTATCACCAAGTCACTGCACCGCCAGTGGGATATTGACAGCTGTTTCAAAATAACATCTTCAGCATTAACAGCCCCTATTAGATTTGACACCAAAGAGTGCATCCCGATGTTAAGCTGTGGCAGCTGCTGCGTGGGGCCGACCGAGGCAGTTCTTCGGGGGTCCTGTCAGTCAGAAATTCTCTGCGGTTTGGAGTGATCTCTGTGAGCACAAGGTGCAGAGATCCTCTTTGCGGCAGAATTTCTGCTTGTTACTCCATTAGCTTGTCGTGTGCTTGTGCAGCTTTTCCTGGTTTTAGGACTGACAGGACACTAGGTATATCTTTTCCAGAATCTTTACACATGGAAAGGATAATGTTCCTTTCATCCCTGGCCACTTCTCATCCTACTCAGGACAGGACAGCAGCTCTGCAGAGTATTAGACCTGTAGGATGTGGTGTTGTAGATGACTCCTATCACTTTTCTATCTAGATGTAGCAACCACTGGAGAAATTTGAGGAGCTTTTTCTAATGCTGTTGTCTAGGGCAAGAAAAAATAGTTCCAGTTTCGTCTTCCACTCTAGTGCTATGTGGGTCAAGTTAATGGAGTGGCTCTTGATGTAGTGTGGGGAAAGAGCCACTGCCTGTAAGAGCTACAGGAGTACATACTGATTTTTTCACCTAAAGTCCTTGTAAATCCATGAAGAGCTCCCCAGCCTATTTGGCTATCATTAAATTCAGACTATATTTTGAGGCAAGATCAAAGAAACAGAAATTAAGTCTGAGAGCTGATGCTAAGGGGGAAATGCTGAATAGAGCAGCCTGAGATCTGTATAATGTTGATGAGTCCACCTTCATTTGAAAAATTACACATGGCTTTTGTGGCATCTGGAGTTAGGATAAGTATTCTCATAGCCTTATACATGTCTTAATCACCATTCCATAATTATTCTAAAGGAAAAATTGTGGAGACTTGAAATTAGCGTAAAATGTCTTAAATTTAAGACACGATGTACGTAATCCATCATGATATCAGCCTGAGCAAAATTCAGGCTTCACGGGGATAAGAGACACAGAAGTAACCACATGGCATAGTAAATTTGGACATTACTAGTTACAATATGGACAGACAGTAATTTTTTTGGATCAATCTAGCCTTTAACATCTTTTGGTAGGAAATGGAGATTTTTAAAATATCAGAGAATTACATAGCATGGCTACTTGAAAAGTAATATATAGGGAACAAAATTATGCTTTTCATTTTGGGTACCTTTTTCTGATCTACTACGATATTGATGTGCCAATTCATAGCCTGATACAGTACTGTTTCATAGAATAGGGTTTTTAAACAAACATACTCTGGAAAACATGATGTTGCATGTGCATATTTAAAACACTTGGATTGCTTTATCTTCATATGCAAGTGAGTGAAAACCTGTGGCTTGAATAAGTGGGAAAAAATGAATGAGGGAGGATTTCCAGACCTGTGAAATTGTCAGTGTGGATTGCATACAACTTTGGCACATTGCAATTTGCGAAGATTTGTTGTAGCTTGAAAGACAATAAAATGAAATATGTACAGACGAGTACAAATTAGGAAGTAAAAATTGGGTCAGTGGCATTTGCAGTGATTCCCCTTCAAAGCGTAGGGAATCACTCACTGCAAAGGCTACAGGTAAGGTAAACACTGCAATGTGGGAAATGTCAATGTTTTTAACTGTTTGTGCCCCATGTGCCTGTACCATCAGGATACCAGCTGTTTCAATTCTGTGGCTTTAGAGCTTGTGTGTTAAGTGGGCTCCATGTGGAGCTACTTCACTTTTGTGGGTAAAAACAGTATGGATGCAGTGGTTCAAGTAGAAACAAGTAATAATTCAAGTGACAAAGAAATGCTCTATGCCCTTCATTTTGTATCTAAATGAATGAATTGGTAGAATACATCTCTATCTATGGATGTGTCTAAGAGTGGAAGAGGATAACTTATTTTTCTGATAGCAGCTGTGTTTTCAAGTTGTATTTTCAAGCTGTGCTTGCTTTAAATTCTTGTGAAGCTTTGTGGTGCTGGTTAATCAGATTGTACTGCTTCAAAGTTTAACTTTAAACTTTTCAATTTCAGCAAAAGAAGAGTTACTATCAGCTTAAGTGGTTACCTATGGGCAAATGCTGCTTTTCTGACTTTTCAGCAGCCGCATTCTGAAATGGTGCTGTCAGCTGTAGTGAAATTCCTTTTTGCTAATAGGAAATCAGATGTGAGCCAGGGGCCAGGTAAGGGAAGGATTGGAGTGCTCAGCTAAAATTTACAGTCCGTGCCTAGGAGCGGGACTCCGGGTTTGGCTCAACATCAGGCTGGTGTGCTTTCTGAACTTCTGGATTGGTGCTAGTTCATGTATGCATACAGCAGGTCTGTGACTGTTGTACATGGCACGCGCTTGCTTTGAATTTCTCTGTGCATCATTGTACTATGGGATTAATACCCATTCCTATTTTCAAAGGTGAATTGTGAAAATAAATACTAAATTCACGGTGCTCGGATGCTGTGCTGCTGGCCACATGAGGTAGATTGTGGGTATTTTGGAACCTATGGCACTATCTAATACCTGGGAGTAATGGCCTCAGCATCTATGCTGCTATTTTCAGTGGACCTACCCTTGAGTTAAAGGACTTGTGAAGAAGGGCATCAGAATTTGTCTTCAGATAAGCAGAAAACATTTCCAAACCCAGGTATCTAGGGCATTTTTTTCATTTAGCTTTTAAGCATTTATTTTTGGATGGCATGGCTCCACTTGATAGCAGAGTGTGAATTTAAATGTTGGAAAGCAATATAAATGGCCATTAAGTTAGGAAGCACAGTATGACCTTTTTGAAATATTATGCCAAACATTGTGTTTGCTTTGTGAGCTAAGAGGAACTTCTGGAAGGCTGTTGCTGATGAAAGGCACCGGCTAGGTCTCTGGGGAGAGAGCGCATTATTACAAGATTAATCTGGGGATCTGACAAAAATAACAAAACAAAGCTGTAAGACAGGGTTAGATTTTAAGAGGAAGAAATTCAGATTGCCGTGACTTTCATATGCCTTATTTTTCCAGAACACAACGAATGTTGTTTTTTTTTAACTTCACTTTCCAGCTTTAAAGATGTGCTGTCAAATCCTGAAAGATGCTAGGAAGGGGGACTGTGGGAAAGCATCTGTGTTAACTTGCCAAATATTTATGCACCTTCATTTAGTAATATTCTGGTTGTTGTTATTATTAAATATTAGAGCAGCAATTAAAAGCCCCAACTGATGCTGATGTCCCAATATGCTGTGTGGTTGCGTGAAAAGGCTAATGAGGAGCAGCTGAGGCGGGCAGGGAGGTACAGCGTAAATGGAGATGAGGTGCAAAGGGAGGCAGAGAGTGACTGCTTGGAGTGATGCCATGGGTGCAGAGCCCAGCACAGCATTAAGACTGGGTCAGAGTCTCATCAGTGACTCTTGTGCCCTGGCGTGAGGCAAGAGGGGCTATGCCAAATTGCTGAATATTGACATATTTTATCTAAAGCACACCCTGAAAACAGCAGGAAGTATTGCTTTTGTTTCTTCAGAGTAAGCCTCAAGAGCTGTCTCTACACAAGCAGATAGAGGATTTGGGTTCTTTCTGTGGGTGCAGAAGTGGTTGATCTTTGCGACTTCATAAGGGACGTCTCCACCAAAACACAAGCAGTCGAGGAATGGCTGCTGTTTTATTTAAGACAGGAAACATTCAAAGTAAAACCGCAATCTAATTCTAGTCACTTTGTTTACAATCCCTTCTGTATCTCCTCTTTAATTTATGCTTCACCTTAGTCAGTAGATTTGTTCTTGAAGGGAAGTACCCCACCACTAGCCCTGAGTTCCAGTACAGTGTCCCATCTTTATATATAGCACAGATAAATAAGTAGTTTGTAAATCAACACAAAACTGGGTGTGAATCCTGCCTTTGTGTTTGAGGCATCATAGTTAAATGAAGCAATTTATGTACTTCCATTTTGGCCAACTGGAGTAAACTTAGATACGATTCATGAACACAGGGCAATTATTTGTCATTTGCACCAAAAAAGCTGTGTAAGATGCTGTCCTGGAACAGGAAAATCAAGGATATAACCACTATCCATATTCAGGAATGTGTGGTTTAAGCAATTGGTTCTCAGCTGGAGAGATGCATCTCCCTCGGGAGGCATCCCAGCATTAAAGGCTAGGCACATCCTGTGTTACAGAGAAAGTGCTGATTGAACAATTTCAGCATTTGCTTTGAAGAACATTCCTAACGCCTTTTTCCTTACTGTTTCATAGAAGGTGGGAAAACTTATATTTTTCAAGTACGTCTGGATTCAGAATTAGCTTTTACCCTTCAGTTGTCTCAGCATTGTCATGGGTCTCGGTAAGCTTTTCAGTTCATGCATATGTAATCTGTGCACTACAAATATAACCATCGTCTTATTTGCATCTGTTCTTCTTGCATGAAACTCACAGACCAGAGGTAGGATTTTAAGTCTTGTTTTTGTTGTTATTTTCCAAAATACTCTTTTTGACCTACCTGGGTATAAAAGGAGTTTAAATTTAAAACAAGTTTAAAGGAGGTTGAAATAAGTTCAAAGGCTTACCTTTGCATAACATTCCTCAGATCTTCAAAATACTGGTTTTTTGAATGAAACCTTGAAAGAGGATAATTAGATATCTATTGCAGAAGGCATTGCCTCTTCTTCTGCAATTTTTTTAGAAAGGTGATAATTTTTCCATCTGAATTTGTAGACAAAGCTGATTAAGCATTGCCAGACACCTAGACAGCTAACAAGCTTTTCACATTAGCAGGCAGTCATAGCATCAAATAACCTTCTTGTATTACACCATCAGACATCTCAGTGTTTGCATAAAAATGATAACAGGTTACATGAACATTTGTCCCGCATGCGAGACAAGCACGTTAGAAATCACAGCTAATGTAGAGCAGTTCCAAACCGCAAGCAGCTTTCCTAAAATTTCAGAGTATTGAAGAGTTTACAGAAAAAAGTTTGTTCTCTAATAAAGTGTTTAGCGCCTTTTCTAATAGCCTTAGCTTAAGAACCTTTTGTGCAAAGTGAGGTGGAGACAGGCCCACTTTTCACATAATTGATGCTTTTGTTAAAGCTTACATACACTCCCCATTGTTCCTATCTGTACCAAACCAATATCTGTGCAAAGAAAGGTGTCCTAGAACCTTAAACAGATAGAGATTCATCTTCAAATAACACCATCAAGGAACAAAATCACTATCACTGTCAGACTCCAGAACAGGAATCAAGCTTGTGACACCTCAGCATGGCCATCCCACCCCTTTCTGGTGATGTACCCCTCTTCCAGCCGACCCCAGCGGTGAGTTGTATTTGCTAGGCTACCCTTGTGCTGCAGCTGAGACTGCAGCATCTGCCAGCAGACATAATCTTCACATTTTTACTACTTAGCTGAGGTACTGCTGGTGGGATGTCTGCAGCTGAAAAGGGACTGCGCACATGGGTCTGTAGTGATCTTTGCGCTGCTGTAGGTTAACTGGTAGTAGCAACTGAGCAATACAACACACAGTGGTGCTGGTGTATGTCTCCTACCATTGCAGTACAGACACAGCTCTCATCTGCGTCTCTCTCTGGCATGTTGATGGGAGCTTTGTGATTTGCAATGTAATAATGGTTTTGGTGCAATTTTATCTATAGAACAAATCCTTGTTGTGATGATTTCTGAAGCACAAATTTAATAATGACGTTCTTCATTTACATGATGTAGCACTTTTCAAAGCACTTAGGAATTATTACTGAAGTCTCAAAATACATCCTCAGGGTAAGTTTCGTTCCAGCAGCTATTCAAGTTGAGAAACAGAAGCAAAGGGTTTTAAATAACTTGCCAAAAGTTGTAGAAGTTTGTAGGAATGCTGAACTGGATTCTTAGATCCTTCCTGTCTATGCAGGCTAACGTGGCTTTCTTTGTATCATCCTTGAAGCGCTGTCCTTTGTTATTGTCCTTCCTTTAATGAAACCATATGGTTTTAAATGAAACTATACTTGTACAGGCTGAATTTTGCTTCTTTTCTGTTTTGTTCATACTGTCAAATAAAACACATTTCTTCAGATACCATTTAAGTTGTAAAGGGCATTTGTTTCATAACATACTTCTTAATTGCACCTTTCCAGTTAAGACTGCTACTAGCTTTGGTAATGCGAGTACATCAATCATCTGTCAAACCATGGCAGAATTCTGAATCAAGAAACACATTATATATAAGCAAGAGGCTGCAAGTACTTATTTGGGAAAATAAAAATAATAATTATATGCATTGCCTTAAACAGTTGAACCTGGGTCCTCAGGTGGTGTAAATCACCATAGCAACATTGAATTCAGTGAATCTCACTTTGCACAAATGAGAGATCTATTTTTTTCCTCATTTTTAATTCATCTTTTGAAGGCTTCAACAGCTACTCACAGCTTCCCTGTCCTTTACCTCATCCCCTAACTTTTTGCACTCCCTTTATTACTTCCTGGATCACATTCCCAGCAAACTCTTTCTCCGAGGGTACTCCTGTCATTACAGGGCATCTTACAGCTCCAGGTAACACTGTCTACTTTCAAAGCCAGCCGCCTTTTCTGACACGTAACTCCAGACCCCTTC
This sequence comes from Pterocles gutturalis, assembly GCF_000699245.1. NCBI lineage: Eukaryota > Metazoa > Chordata > Aves > Pterocliformes > Pteroclidae > Pterocles > Pterocles gutturalis. Next base: position 53,939 of record NW_010097727.1, on the reverse strand, counting down.
CAGTAACATCACCACCTTTTGTTGCTCATTCCCGTCCCTTTCAACTCCCTTATGGCAATCTCTTTTGTCTTGTATTCCCTTACTCCCCCATCCCTTCAGCCACTACCCACGCACTTTCTCTTTACTCTCAGCATGATTCGTGGTCCTCATGGTTTGTCCTCTTTTCAGCCTGGATGCCTAAGGAAATAAGGCTTATATAATGGGTCCATCTGTCAGGCCCTTTGTGTGTTTGTCAATCCTCCTTCAATAACTTGGAACCTGTTTGCTAATTGCAGCTAAACCAGAAGGAGGGGCAGCACTGTACGGGATGACAGACTCCCTAAGGTTTCATGAAAATGAGTCACTGGGGAGGGGACAGAGAGTGTGAGTAGTGGATGGAAGAATACGTGTGAGAGTTCAGCCCATACATTATACCTGGCAGAAAATGGCTGTCCAGTAATATCCATTCTGTAGCTCTGTGCTATTTCTTGTCTGCTCTGGGCGATTGTGGCAAGGAGGGCAGGGGCAAAGCAACAGAAGATACAAATCTACCCCAAATGAGACAACATGAATACCATGGATCACTGAAAAATGTTTTTTCTTCTTCACGCTCCTTATTCTCCTTGATTTTCCTCCAGATTTTCTCCCCTTTCTTTGCCCCTCTGCCTGTTCTTGTCGCAGAAGTTTTCCTCTTTCCTTCTTTTTTTCTGTCTTTCACCTCTGTGTCCTCATCCTCTCTTCATAAGTTCCTTTTCTCCTAAGGAATGCCTCAATAGTAATTTCAGTCTTGCCTTTCATCCTGCACTCCCCCACATACTCTCTTGTTCGTGCTAATTGTGCTCCCTTCCTGGACTGACACCGCTTCCCGAGAGGAAGGAGAACTGCCGTAATGATTGGTGGCAACAATGTCTTAACCATCTTCGTAGAGCACAAACACTGTCACAGTGTTTGAAAAGCTACATTAATTGAACATAGATTTGTTCAAGCTGCTCATTGAATGGATTTCCCTCGTGCCTGGCTTGTGTTACAGCTTATTTTAGTTATAGACTGAATCCGAACAATAGTTATTACTCCTGCCAACGGCTGCCTCCACCGGATGCCATACCCCACTCGATCTGAGGGCAGAGGACCTTGCATGCACCGGCATCGAGACTCAAGCAATCATGAACATCAACAACTGGATGCTAAATGCAATGCTGGGGTATTGAATCGTGTACTTGGAAGGGAAAGAAAAAGAGTTTTCATGGCATAGATTTTACTTAAGATCAACTTCTGCAACTTCATCTGCCACCTGCATAGCAGCTTGGGGACTGGGGTTATGCCTGTCCCGGGGCCAGGACAACCAAAGGGACTGGCAGAGAAAGAAAGGGGAGGGGGTCATTCCTGCCCACCATGGCTCTGTGGCAGCTATGATGGTTGGTTCCATTTGTGTGCTGGCTTCACTGTGTGTGTGTGATTGCTGTGTGTTGTGCAGCGGAGAAGTTCAAGTATGCCCCTTCCCACTTCTATTTCTTTGGCTTCCGTGTCAGCCTGCTGCCGGAGCCCCTATGGAAGTGGCATTGCCATGCTGAGCATCGCCAGGAGAAGTCTCTCACCTGATCCCCAACTGCTTTTCCACAGCTTAGACTACAACAATTTGTTGCAAGCTGAATACATTGGTAGAGAAGTAACTCAGTACGTGGAGGTCTGCTAACCCACAGGCAGCAGGGACATTTTGATCCATGCCTATCCATAAATGGCCTCACTCAGCCGTGTAATCTCCAGGAACTGAAATAGTGCTTCTGCTAATGATAATTCGGCTATAGCCAGGCACTTCTTACAGTGCTAGTGATTTCTTACGGTAACAACCGTCGCCCTTCAGCGTGATGGAAAAGCAGGGCATGTGGAGGCAGGGAGACACTCTGAGAGAAGGGCTTCCAGCCTCTTGCTGCCATTACCAGCTTCAAAATATCTCAAGGCTGCAACTGAAAACAGTGTTGGTGGCAACCAGTGCTCGCTTGTGTGGTTTTGGTAGGTGCCAAAAAACACGTCTCCAGTTAACATCAGTGGAAACACCATGTCTCTAGGATTTTATTGCTGCATCCTCGCGGTCTGCGTGTTGGGGTGGGCTTGCTGATGTAGTGCTTTAGCGAGGGCACAGGTGCAGTGGCCCTGTACATGTAAGCACGATGTATTTGCATTTCATCTCTCTGAATCAGCGCAATTCCCCTAACTACCCTCTTCAGTAAATTCCTAATTGCTAGCAATTTATGTCTTTACCTATTTATTGCAGCTTGCAAAGTTTGCAGTAAATTTGGCTTGTGATTTTGTGTTTGTGCGTGTGTGCAGCAGTTAAATCATTTATGTTCTGAGAACTTTAAAGAAACATATGCCTTAGAATCAGCAAAGCATTTATTACTTTTGCATACATGGTGAAGACTATTTTATTTTATTGCGTTATATTACCAAATAACCTTGGTTGTTATTCTTCAAGGTCTCAGTGTGTTGAGCCATTAGCAACTATGGAATGTGTCTAAACTGTATTATAGCTGCATAACTACAAGCTAAGGGGTAATCAAAGATCTGTCAGGCTTAACGTAAGCATATGGACAGCTCTCCACTACTAATACGGGGAAAAAAAAAAAAAAAAAAACCAAACCACTTAATTTGGAATTTTTAGGCAGAAGTCCCTAAGGATGATTTTACCTAAATGATCTTCAGCTTCTACAATGCAACTAGAAACACCAATGTGGGAGAATAAGGAACTAGGAGTTACAATGCTCTGAAAGGGAGAGGGAGCACATGAATATTTAATCTGTGTATATATATATATAAAATTAGTACAGAGATAAACAATCTGATGAGTAATGACGCATATATTTAATTCATAGTTTTATGCATTTTTAAAGAAAATGTAAGTAGGTAGAAGCTTGAGCTTAATTAAAATAGTAAAAGAAGCACTCAGACTAGTTTATTCTCTGCTAAACATGGAAACATGTGACAACTTCTGAAAATTGCACTTCCTGAAAGGGAGGAACCAGAAGAGTCTGTGAGATTTAACAGGAGTTCTGGTTATGCTGTGACTTTTCACAAAGTCTGCAGAATTTGTGGAAATGCACTATATTGAACCTTTCAGGCGTTGCCACCGGACATGCCTTTCAGCATCTGAGTAACACCAGTGCCAAAGCTGTGGAAGTTGTCAGGCATTCTGGCACTACAGTGCTATTCTTTATGGTTTTGTGTGGATTTTCTAACTTCCGTAGACCAAGAAGTTAAGACCAAGAAGTGATTAATATAGAGAGAAATGTGACACTGCATGGTGGAAAATACATTTTTCTTCTTAGGGCCACTGTCAAGCAATTTTTCAGGAAGAATGACACAGTTTAAGAAATCCGAATCTTGGATTCACATTGACTCAGAGGGGATCTGACAAGAGAGCTGAAGTTTTAATTTCCAGCCTAGCTGTGTGCTGATTCAGATCCTGCAGAGGTTAGAGCAGAACAGTGGCCAGAGTGCAGTTATAAGAGCTAAAAATGTCTCCCGAGGGGCAGCAAAGCAGCTGTGAGTTGCTGCATCCCTCCACCAGGTACACCCACACAGCCGGTCAGTTGGTGTCTATATTATACAGCAATGCCTCCGGGCTGCAATCGGAATTGGCGTGGCATTGTGCTGGTGTTCTCTTCACCCATACAGACATGGGGTTTTCTCCCAAGAACTTAGAATAAGCCCCAAGATTTTATATAAGCATATTCAAGTGACATATGAAGTATGGGAGTGGAAGAAGTGCAATCTAATATATACCACTGGGATATAGTATCATAAGAGGTAATATACATATCCATAAGAGGGAGGCTCGGTGCAAGAATTACTAGAAGTTATTTTGCTGGAATCAAGATAGATCTTTGCCGTAATGTGTTTACCCGCAACTTCTGTATTGTGATTTATTGAGAAGCTCTGTTATTGCTTTTAATTTTGAAAAGTCATCTATAACCTGTTCACAGGAATGGAATTCAGGAAAGCCATATGTTCAGGATATTGCTGTTAGTGTGTTATGTTTTATGCTTCCTTGAGATGCCTTAAATGATTTCTCTGCTGGTGGGTCTTTATTTTGTGGGTATTGCAGGTAGCTCTAGACTCCAAGTAAATGAAATCCTGTTGTGTTGCTGCTACTTGTTCAGAAAAGCAGCTGTTTAACGTCTTTCTATATGGAAAAAACACCATGCAAATATATTCCTTTTTTTCCTGATATTGTGAATGTTATTATTGTTTTCTTATAGTCATTTTGAAATAGGTAGGTCTAAAAGAAGTATGAAGAAGACAATGTGGTGGTTAACAAAGTACTTTAGGAAGGCTGTGCTGTGTGTACAGACTGCAAGGAAATAGGAACAAAGATGTTTGTGTGAGAAGCTGATAAGGTGCTGTGTTGTTACAGAGGATGTGCAAAATCAGGCTAGTCAAGCCAACCCTCTGTCTGCTCTGTCACAGCTAAATCGTGGCACAGTACAAGCTGTCTGCAATATCAAAACCCCTTCAGAAGTGTGATGTTTTCTTCACTTCCCTGACCTGCATTGAACGTGCATGTCATGTTTTGCTTTTTTTCTGTGTTTAGTCAGACAGTTGCCCCATCACTGGCACTGAGCAGAGAAGTTACGGGGTCTGGCTCATACATCATGCATTGGAGCAGCAGTGTAGGGTCCCTCCTAAGTTCCACCTTGGCATTTTGATGGGTGTGTCCACAGAACAAACGAAAAAAAGGCTCTCTTTAAAGGTAATACTCTCAGTGTTGTGACTCTGAATGCTATTGCCGTGTAGCAGCCTTGCAGGTACGTATGTGATGCCCAATAAAGCCGGAAAGGTGAGTATCTGGACTAGTTGTTGTGATGTTGCTCTACCAGCACTAACAACCTGTGCTTTGAGCAGACACTGTGCAAGTGAGCCTGGTGCTATGTGCAGCTTTGGAGCTAGTGAGAGCGGATGCTGGTATGGAGCATTCACAGATAACTGCGTACATAACTTCAGTTAGCTTAATAGCCTGACAGTATGTTCTTTCCTAGAGGAGATGTTAAAAGTGTAGCTTTTGTTTGACTGTCAACCAGTTGCAGATCTGGACAATCCTTCCAGAATCAGACACACAATAACTAGATTTACTTCTGAAAATCTATTTTTTAAAAAAAAGGAGTATGTTTATTCAGACATTTGCTGACCTAAGAGATGTTTAGGTAGTTAATTAAAGCTACTTAAAGTGGCATGTGAATGTGAGTTATCCCAGATGGCTTCCTGCTATTCTCCAGGAAGAGCTCCCAAACATGAAGTTAAATCCTCTGTGGAAAGGGACAAAAGGGCTCATCTATAGCTACATGCAACTCCTGCTACAGTCAAGGAGCCACTCTCTTGTTGGTGCTATGATTTGGCCTCTGAAGTGCAACAGGGCATTATTGTGCACCTTTGCTTCTATGTAGAGAAATCTGATTTAGGAAAGGTGAGGTGTGTCTTAGAGCCAGATCTAAGTCAGCAGGCTGTGTCCATCTCTACCAGACGTCTGTATGCAAATGAAGGAGACAAACATCTTTGCGTGTCTGCATATAAATGTGCATTTCAAAAGTTTTAGTATTTTTGTTCCTGAGCTTCTCGGGTTCAGATTTTAGAAGTCATTGTGTGTGTTTGGTTTTTTTTCTTTCCTAAATTAGCATATCTCATGTTCTTAGGGAGATGCATGCAGTACTTTTTCTGTCGACTGAAGCATTAATTGCCTTAGGCCTTCGCGCTGTAACAACCCGAGTTATTCTCTCATATTCCCCTTCAGTTCTCTAGTTTGGGTGCCTTAGAAACTGTGAAAGCTGGACTCAGTCAACGTGCAGGAGAGTAAGGAGAGTTCCTAAGCCCTGGGTTTCAGCCCATGAATTAACATGGCTACTGGGATAAGGGGACTGTATCTTTCCACTTCTCTGAAGAGCTTAGCTCACTATTTGTGTGCCATAAAATAAGCTGCAGTAACAATAATTCATGTCTGACCATTCCAAGGAGTGAAGCCACCGTGCCTTCGAGCAGTTCACAGTCAGTAAATGGGATCATATAGTGCATATCATCTGCATTTAGTGTGGCTGCCTGGTACACAAAATATTGATTATATTTCCATATTATCATTCTGCATTTGTATCTTCATTTCTTTCCTATCAGAGAATGACTCTTTTAGCCCAGTGTGTTTCTCAGTAAAGGGAAACCTCTGAAAGGTGTGGGTTTGAACTGAGTGCAACTGGTCACAGTGCTTGGGGCTTGTGTATCTGATGGATCGACACAAACAGATATTTTTGGCAGGAATACTTCTGAACTTCTGGTTTCCCTGGACTTCGCACTGCTTTTCATGTATGCTGACCTTAAGAACTCAAGTAACGTGGCCATTCCCAGATGAGAAACAACATGTTTTTCACCAAAATGAATTCTGAAAAGCTCTTCAAATTCTTGCGGTAAAAGTCTTCGGTTATTTGCTCTACCTCTGGATTACTGGATATTGTTCATCTTGCATAAGAACTTAAGAGTTTTTTCCCTGTTACACAGGAGACGTTACTTAGCTATTTTAAGAACTTAAATTTAGTTCCAGAGAAAGGTAGGGAGGACACACTAGCTTTTGAGAGAGAGATGAAGGACCGAGGCTGGTTTTCTGCCTTTCATCTTGCTATATTGTGTAACACCAATTGG
>NW_010097727.1:0-47254 GCF_000699245.1 Pterocles gutturalis | reverse complement strand
TCTTTCTAACGGAGGGAGCAAGCTTTACTTCAGGCTGATGGGCTCACATGTTTGCAGAATGGATGAAAATTCATAAAAGGTAACGAGATGAGCCTGTGGCTGCCTTGGGATGCTGGGTAAAGATACTGACAGTCAATGCCACTACGTGTTTGTAGATGCAGTTGGGAACTATCCCAAACAGAATAATATGTTATCAGATATTATCTGATACTGTTGTGATCCAGTTACTGCCTTGGAGTTTCCCTGAGTTTGGATGGTGATGTTTCTCTTTACCCTTTGCCTACTAAATTGCAGGATTTATTTTTTTTTCCTGGCAAACATAGGTACATTTGTTTTGTTGGTACTTTTTAAATTATTCACATGCAACCTAGCCACTTGAGTTCAAATGGAATAAAAAGCTTTATTCCAAACCAACGATGCATTAGAAGAATGTTGGCAGCATTTTATATGGCTCCAACACTTTGTGTTTAATAAGGAAAATGCTTTAAGTGCACACATTGTGGCACGGAGGCTGAAGGTATCTGAGTAGACTTTGTTCACATTTGTGCTCATTCCTATTCTGTTCTTCTTGTTTAAGCAGCAATTTAAATTAACATACAAATAAAAATGTAATATCTAGAGCTTTTAGTGAAGTAGACACACACACAAATTATCAGAGGGAAGAAAAGAAATTCAGTAAAATAAACTAATATTAAGCTTAGCTGGAGTTTACTAAGATGCAGATTCATTAAACCCAACTGTTAATACAAAAACTTCCTCTTGATTTAGGAGCTCTAGAGTTCACCAGTTAACCGGAGAGCTCATGTAACTTCTAGAAACATGTGGCAAACATTCTGTCACCTCTGCTTTGCAGGATTAAAGATATGTAGCTCAAGGGATACTGTAGCTGATACTGTAGAAATCTGGTACATACAGACTTGATCTTTGAAGGTGAAAAAGACATTTAACCCAATAAACCAGGACCTCAGCTGAGGTCACTTGACTTTGAGACGTTAACTTTAATTTTCTCACGCTGAAAAGTTGGGCCCTGTTTTTCCGTGCCATTTTCCTTGCTGGAGGGTTGACATTTGTGCAACTCTGAAGCGTGTCTACTGTTGCATAACAGCTGAAGATCTGGTTCATGATTTTTTGAGCAAACCAAAAAACAAACCTTTATTCACCATACTGGTGCTAGTCTGTGCAGACACAGGACATGACTCACAGCTGCTGTAAGTCCAATTAATTCCTGTGCTGAGAAGGGACTTAGGTCCCAACTGCAGGTCCAGCTTATGCTCTTAACAAACGTTTTACAGGTGGAAAGGCAGTGACTTTGCTACTGGGATATAATTTGTGGAAAAAGTAAAATCCAGAGAAAGTCCAGTCATGGTTGACTTTGTGGGTGATGTGAAGGGAACAAAGGGAATACCCAATAGGGGCAAGTACTGTTTACTCCCTTTCTTTTCTGCTCATTTTTGTAGTGGAATGAAACAAGGACTGGAGAAGAGCAGAACTGATGAGTAGGTGAAAATAGTGAAGGGCACTGCTCTCAATGGGCAGCTCCTTCAAAAAAGTGTGTCCTCAATGGGAAGAGAAAGAAATCCTACTGGTTTATACCAGCTGTGAATCTGACTTCTATTTGTTACTTTCATATAAATATATATTTTTTTTTTATTAGAGATTTCTCTTGCTGTCTTTTAGTTATCAGGAAAAACACGTGCCCCAGAGCATAGCTTTAATGAATCCTCTGTAATTTCATAGCAAAGCAATAATTCCTATGATAAATAACTGTGGACTAGTTTGCCTTTGGAAAAGCAGTTCTGGCCAAATTGACTGACATGTTGACTGAAAAAATATTTTGACAACGTGCCTGTTGTTCATCCAGAGTTCTTTTTTGTGAAGAAAGTAGCCCCCTTTTCCACATAACCCACCACTGACATACTTTTTCTTTGAACATTTTCCCCGTCTTCTCTTGATTGTTATTCAATGCCATCTTGCTTGCCTTTTCTCCTTGGTAGCTGCACAAAGACAAATTCTGCCCATAAATTCAGGAGAAGCTTTCTTCATAGTAAATGAATTTCATTTAATGTATCTTAGGGGAAAACATTTAAAACGTGGTATTGATGAACTTTGTTAGAATGACCTGCCATTCCTTTCTTTTGATGATTCAGTAAGTAATTTCCCCATGTATGTCTTAACCCTTAATGTTTAGCTCCATTCATTTTCTCTAGAATGTTTCCTTTTCAGTCCTTATTAATCCCTCTATTAGTATGTGTTGTTTTAACTGGGTACCACATAACCCCAAAAGCATACCTGTGTATTCTTTTTCTTGTCTTCTTCCCCTTTTAACTCACCCAAAATCTAGAACCAGATCTTTTATTCTTGGTAACCTGTTTAGAAATAAAACACTAATCTCTCTTCTGAGTCAGGAGAGGGAATTTGGAATTGAGACTACAGGTAGGCAAAAGATGCTGCTGGCTATTGCAGTCTGTACATTCAGATACAAAGCATTTCAACTTTTCAAGGTGGAAATGTTTTTCACTGTAATCAGACTGAACACTCAAATGAAAGAAAATAGAAGCTCAACCTTTTTATATTGGTCCTGTGAAATAAGATGTGATCATATCCATACCTGTGGAAGGGAAATGAGTGTGATTAATGAAGCAAATCATACATTTTAATGTGTATGCTAAAACAGTTATTCCAAAGAGAAAACAATATCTTCAGCAATTCAAAATATTGTTATTTGTACCTTTTTTTAATCTGCTTTTTCTTTTCATTGCCTTCAGATTGAGGTAGGCTGGCATTTATTATCAAAACATTACTATTTCAAGTCATTTCTTTGCTATTTGCCTTTCCATCGTCTGCGCGTGTAATATCTGTGTCCATTCCCTCCCTCCCAAGTGGAAATGCTTTTTGTATTGCATGTTTTTCTAGGTCTTTCTACAGGTAAATTAACCACATGAGGGAACTTTGCAGCAATCTTTCCTGTTGCTACCCTGTGGAAGTTAATAGGAGTGTTCAAAGGGTGACAGATGTCTCTGAATGTTAGATCCATTAACTTACTGGCCTTTAAAAAGGTTGGGTGGCAAGTGAAACTTGGTACGCCCAGTAATTTGCAGTCATTGAAAACTAACTAATGTGGAAGTGAAAAACTTAATGAAATACTGAGGCTGCATGTATATGATGTTTCATATTCCACTGAAAGTACTGGAAAACCACTGGTTTCAGCTAGCTTGTGAAAGAGGCTAGTATACTTCTTACCTTATTGAAAAAGACTGACTTTTCCTGTGGTCCATTATTCTATACTCTTCTGAGGTGTCTATAGTGTAGTGGCTTCACTTCTACTCCTGTTGAAGATCTATTTATGTCCTAAACCACAGATGTTGTAGTGTCATGCTCAGTGTAGTAACCACAGCTGATTTTCTTCCTCATACATAAAATTTCAAGGTCTTTTTAAAAATCATTCAAGCAGGTTTTTGGGGGTTTTTTGGTTTTTTGGGTTTTGTTTTGTTTTGGTTTTTTCCTCCCCACTAATTCTACCGTAAGGCTGTTTGAAGATCTTGCGTTTCTAATGGGTTTTGTTTCTAGGTTACATTTATTCATATTTGGTCAGTTCATACTGAATTATCTTCCTGTATGTTTTTCTTTCACTTAAAACATCATGCTTACTTTTGTAGCTTACATTATCACACCAGACTTTCCCCTCGCTCAGACCCCATTTTTGAACTGCTACATTACATCTTCTAGGCTCTTCGTTTCCTTCATCTTCTCCTTGGGCTTGCCAGCTGTGCCACTTTAGACTAAGCTGTTAAACTACAGTTTACACAGTATTCCGGATGAAGCTGCAGGAGGAACTTGGAAAAGGGCATTAATAGTCCTTCACTTGCATTGTATATTGCTGCTTATCCTATGATCAAATGCATCTTTCTTGGGCCTGACGTGTTGGAAGCAGGAGAGGCAGCAGGCATGATCAGTGGACTCTCTCTGCAACCAGTGGATTGGGTTGCTGTGAAATCATGTATGCTGGTCTGTAGACCTTCCCTAGTTTCTACAGAGAATTTCTTCTGTGATTAAGGTTATTTGTGTCCCCAAAAGTGAGGAGAGTAGAAATTCCTTTCAACCGTATCCCTTAGTAGGGAATCATGATGGTCAGTGCAAAACAATTGAGTTCAGAGTCTTGGGAAATACTTTGAAGTTGATATATAAGGTTTTGATATTCAGAAAGGTGAAGTGTCATGGGGCACGGCAAGATAACATCAGCACTTTGCAGCAGTCTTATCTTCTAATAAGCTAAATGTGGGAAAGGAAACCTCTTACCCTATGCTGTTTTTCTATATCCTGCTTTTCTCTATGCTAACCTGCCTCCAGTTTCCCCACAGACAGCCATGCTCCTCGGTTCTGGTTTTGGCGTTGGCCAGTCTCTGCCCTCTGGAAGGTCTTTGCCTCTCATTTGCTTCCCAGCCATCTGGGACAGGTTAAAATGCTACCGCCTTGTGCTGCTTGCCCTTTCTTCTCCCCTGGACAGTACAAGCTAGGCCTTTGGGTTTTGCACTCATGTGCTAGACTGCTAGAGGAGTGGCCATTTCTGTCAAAAAGGTAGTTCGGATAGCTTGAAGCAGTTGTTTCTTATGCTGGCATGGTTATCCTGTAGTAGCCTGCCTGCACGTCTGCCAGCGTGCTGTGGTCCCTGGGGGCTGAATGCCCTGTCAGTGAAACAGGACCACACTGCAGTCCTGCCCCGGGAGCGGGGCTGAGCGCGCTCACATCATGTTCACCTCGTCCAAATGTAATTTTTCATTGGGAACATCCTCTCTCATGTCTGTGCCCATTGCATCAGCTTTCCTTGAAGCATCTTTGCTTCTAGTATCATCTTTTCAAGGCAAGAGTGACCACACCTCGGTGTATCTTTTAAGACTATAAAATGCCAAGATTTAATACATATTTCATACAGGAACTCCTGTATCATGGAGCCCACAGTCTGATTCGCTGGTGTGAATGTTGTTGTGGGAACTACCAAGTTGTCTGCAGTGGCTCCTGGATCTTTTCTTAAGAGATTGTAACTCATTCAGAACTCATCTCTGTTTGTGTTAGGAGGTTGACTGGAATATATATGCAGCAAATCTTTGTGTTAAAAGCCATCAGGGCATCTTAATGTTTAACCCAAGTGAAAAAATGTTTTCTTAAATAATTCTGATGTCATGAGAAAGCTAATTCCACTTTGACATATTGTGGGAATCTCTCATTCCCACACATCTGTAATCTGTGTCTGTAATCTAACCAATAGCCAATATTAGGATGGCAACTACTCAGTACTGTGCAGCTGCTTTAACAGACATCTGTGATGTGTTTATATCAACTTATAAGGAATGCTGAATGTGATGTTGTTACTTCAAGAGCAGGCTCATTGATTTAAGAGGGGCTTTTTGTAAAGGAAGACTGTTAATTCAGTATGAAGAACCTGGCCCTTACAAATCCAATATATTCCTGTTGATTAGCTGTAACTGGAGTTGCTTTGAATCTTTAAGTCACATCTTTTCAGACCCAGACTATGCAATATGAATCTCAAATTTCGCAGTCCCTGTATCTATTCAGATTTGATTTTGAATCAGAATTTTCTTATTCTTTTTCTATACTCTGTGCTTATTTGAATTATATGAAAGCCTTCTCTAGTATATATGCTGGATGAAGTGGCAATTTCTTGGTCTTTCCAGAGACTGATCAAAACCTGTGCAGTTTATCCAAATTCACAATGTCAGTGCAGACTTCCACAGGCCTACCTGATGAATGAATATTTCTCGATTGTGTTCCCCATACTCTTTTATCACAGTTCTATTGCTTATTTTATATGGTTGGGCCTCTTTTATATTTTCATGTCAGCTGTAAGTACATTCCCTCAAATTTTTTTGCTGCCAGGTTTGGCCGTTACATTGAATGTGAATAGATTGTTTTGTGGTATGAAGAAGATCAGTCATTTAAGACTGAATCAGGTACTGATTACAAAAGAAGTTTTTCCTGTCAACCATGCATCTTGTGAGAATGAATAGTTCTAAAGTTTATTTATGTTTAAAGACAATTCCAATTTATATCTGACTGCTTCTCCAAAATTTACCACATTAACATCAGTGCTTCAAAGTAACAACAGAAGTTGCTTCTCTAACTACATTCTATTGCTTAAATATCTTTAAACAAAGTCAGTAGTTTGCAAGTAATAGCCAATTAGCATGTTTTAGTTTGGAATCAGGCAAAATATTCCATTACATCTTCGTAATTTCTGCAGTTTGTTCATCTATCTGTGAAAGTCTCTGTCTCAACTGACTAATCATCTAGAAGTTGCTCCCTCTGTGTTGTGGTCTCTGGAGAGATAAAGAGCTATTTTCTGAATGATGACTCATCTCATCCAAAAATAGTTTAAATAAATTGCTAGTGTAATCTAGGCATATAAACTGTAGATAGCAAGCAGAGTGACTTGTACCTCACCTTTGACATATGTGATACTGTAGGAGTTTTAATACACATTTATAAGGATTAAGGGTTTGTTTAAAATTACACATAATAAAGATCTAGACCATGTTCTATTTCTTGCACGCTCTGCATCCATCTTTCAGGACACCAATGTTTACACAGTTTAATCCCGAACTGCCACAGCTGATTCGTACAATGGCAAGAGAGTGGAAGGAAAAGGCAAGGTGTCTTGTCACTTCTCAGAGAACCCTTTCACCTTGTCCTGGTCCAACCTGGTCTCACCACTTCCCTAGGTGGTGCGTTGTGTGCCTTGGGAAGTGTATATCAGTAAAAGCTTCAATGAAACTCCTCTTCTTAACATAGTACTTATTCTTGCAAGGTTCCCACTGCAAGAATGGCGAAGGCTGGAGGTCATGTTTGAAGATTAGGTTAGTTATGGAGGGGCAGGCAAATAAAGTTTAATCTGCTCTTAAGGGAACAAAGAGGAGCTGAAGCAGGTAAATGATGAGCAGGAGAGAAATGAGACAGCAAGTACTTAACAGAAAGGAGTGACTGAGAGCTCTTAGGAGTGCCAAGATGCTGGGAGGAAGAGAGGTTTGGAGAGTGGGGTTTGAAGAACATGTTCTCATCTCAGTGTCATCTCAGGAGTGTTCACTCTGCAGTACTTTTCATTAGAATGTGGGTCTTCTGTAATCCACTTCAACACATGTAATTTGTGTCAGGGGAGCAAGCTGGTTTTATCTTTTTCACTCTGAGACTGGTGCTATATCCAGTCCCGTACCTTGAATCAGCCAGTCTACCTTCATTCATAAAGCTTCAGCTTTTTCTGTATAATAACAGTAGTCTTGAGCTGATTCAGATTCATACCCAGACAGTTTATTTTTGGATGCCAAGACTGCTTTAGAATGTATCTTAATACAAACTTCTGTTGGTTAACTGAGTAAATGTGGATTTAGTTCAATATTCCCATGAACTCAATCACAATAGCTCTACTCGATCTTTTTTTAAGTGCACCTTCTATAATAAATACACAGTCAAACGAAAATGTGCTAATGCTCTGAACAAAGCAAGCTTTGATTTCATGGTTTAATAAATCAGTCAAATTTTATCATTGTCGCTAGTTGGTGCTTCCACAAACACAACCTGTAGCAGCCTTTTTATTTTTTTCCTTTGGAAAGCTTAACTCCCTCACAAACTACCAAACTCCCATTGATCAAAGCAAGAAAGAGGCAAATCCATTTGTGTCAATGACAAATGGATTTAAGAGACTATATTTAGGTCCTTTTAAAGTAAATAATCTCTATAGAAGATCTCTCTGACTTTGGTTTTAACTGGATTTCCAATATGAATTTTTCCCATGTTCTAGAAGTCTTAAAATAAAGAGTCAAAATACTAGATATAAATACTTACATATCCCATGAAACTCACAGTGGTTTTGTTGAACATCTGTGACCTGCTAGGAAAAAAATGACAGTACCAGATCTCATCTGACTTGATGGGGGAACAGCTGAACCCTAAGTAGCTGGCATTAACATATAGTGCTGCAGTCCCCTCTAATGTCACGTTACTACAGAAATATTGCTCCCTTCAAGCTAGACATAATGATTAAGACTTTGCAAAACTGGCTCTTTGCGTCTTTACTCTTTTCACGTTGCCAGGAGATACAAATGGGGGGAAGTGGGCACAGGCGGCACTAAATAAGTGTGATCACACATACTTGGATTACCATGGTAGTACAGCATCTTTAAAATGATTGATTTGCTCAACTGTCTTAACTAAAAATAGTAAGGTGATAACTTAGCATAAATGAATGATTAATATTTTTCCTCTCTTTAATAACCAGGAAAAGATAATAAATAAATGAATCAATTTGGCACCCAGCAAAAAAAAAGATGTTGTCCAAGGCCAGTCAGAGTCAAGTGAAAAACAGCCATGAACATCAATGGAATTTGGACTTGGGAGGATCTGAGAAAGGGAGAATGGGCAAAATTAGAACTTCAAAAAGCCAATTATTTCTCCAAGAATCTGCTCCGTCCTCTTTCAAGTGCAGACTTTTTCCCAAAAGTACATTTAAAGAGTGTGGAGGGCCAGGCAGGGAGGAGAGAGTAAGCTCACAACAGAAAGCTTTCTCGTAAATGCGGTATGTACCCAGAGGATATTAGAAGACTTTTAAGTAAACTGTATGATTACACCCTGGCTGAAAAACAAAAGAGCCTGTAATTATGCTGTGTTGTATTTATTCACCGGTGAATTCTTCTAGCTCTTTTCCCCCCCATAGGATATTCTTTATTTACAGGTCGCGTGTTTTAGGTGTACTTCATTTTTAATACCATTCATAATTTTGTTTTGGAACCACAGTATTTATTAGAACAGTATAGCATATAAAAGCTAACTTTTTGCCTTTGTGCAGCTAAAATAAATAACATATATAATACATATTCAGCTCAGTGCTGAATATATTAAAGCACATTCACAGTACTGTACTTTTCAACATCCAACTCTATGATTTAACTCTGCTCCGCACTATTTTTTTATTAAATCAGACAGATGGGTGATCTATTTTGCAGTGCATGGAATGTAAGCAGTCCCTGGTACTCTTCATTCTCTGCACACCCTCTGTTCTTTAAGATATTTATTGAAATGGTTGGTGAGGTGCAACAAGCCAGACATAATATTCCCCTTGCCTTTTGTGCGACTACACTGTAATGAAGAATTAATAACAGATTCGTGAAGAATATTAATCATACTTTCACAAGCCAGTAGGGAACAATTTAGGTGCAGGAAAATTAATGTAACGGTCCAACTCATAGGCCCATGCAGAAAGTCGTGAGAAATGGGCCCTGCAAAAGGGCTTTCCTTCATCTCTGATGCGGTGAAGCATTAGCACAACTCGTCGCACAGACCACTGAGCTGCCTCCATCCTCAGCAGATCCTCCAAAGTGTCTGGCCATGTTTGTCAGCCCTCCTCCTGCATTTTCTGCATAGGGACTGTCTGAAAAGCCCTCTCTTCACAGGGTGGAGAATAGACCTTCATCCCTCCCTTCCTGTAAGAATATTCCCACTTGAGATAAAAGGTGATCTGATAATCCCCACACATTAGCATGCAGGGGGAAAAAACATGTGGCCAGTAAAAATATTTACTTTTGAAATTTTCAAAATATTTGTTGTTGATACCTTCAAAATATTTCACTACAAGCTTCATTCTTTTTCCTTCTATATTTCACCTTTTTGGAAGCAGGCATGAAATTAAATTTCAAAAGGAAAGGAGTTCAAACAAACCTCCCTTTGAGATTTCTCATCCTAAAGACATCAGAATGAACACTCTGGTCATTCCCAATTTTTTTCCAATATTTTTCCAGGTCTGGACAATCACCTGAAACCTCTTAATTCAGGGGAGCAGCTTCAATTTTGACAAATGAGTGTTTCTAGAGGAAAAAAATAATTGTCAGAGACTGGCTGATGAGCCAAAGGGCAAGGTTCCAAATGAGGCTTTACAATATCGTGTTTTCTTGACGTGATAAATCTATGATAACTCTGCAGTAGTTAGTGCCTTCCATTTTTGCAAAATGCGGGGTCAGAAGTTGACTCTGCAAACCATCCTTAATGAAAAGTTATAATGGTCTGAGTATAACCTGTAAAAGAATTAATTTTTCAGAATCTCTTAAAATATTACGGAAAGGGTAATCATGTTAAAAAATCCTATTAATTAGACACCATGTTAAAATGAAAAAGGCTTTATTGTGGAGACTACCATCTTTCACTGCAGTCTTGTTTTTTAATCAGGATAAACATATTACATCAGGAAGAGCTGTATATTTTTAGTAAGTTAACTGTTGAGGAACTTTAATAAATTAAGGGTAAATCTTGGCACCACAGTTAAGCACAGAAATGACTGACCACTGGGAAGAAGGGGGTAAGGGGCTACTTGTGAGTGTGATGATTATTTGGGGGAAAAATCGCCCAGTCCTAGCCCAGTTAGGGGTTTGTTGCTGTTTGCACAGGTATGTTGAATAGAAGAGACTCCAGGGAAGCAGTCATGAAAAATTGTCAGAGATACCCAAATCGATCGTTGTTATTCCTGATGACTTTTGCATTCATCTCTAAGGTAAAGTGTGTTCAGAGTGTGTAACTTCACATGGCCAGCTGCTCACCTGAGTAACTGGGTGCTGCTGCTGCGTGGCGGGATGCTTCGCGTTACGCTGGCAAGCCGTGCCGGTGGCTCCTGCTGATCCTTCTGGGAGGTGGGATGCTCACTGCAGCAGGTCATGGTGGTGGCTGCCCTTAGCAAGTTCATAGTCACTGACGCTCAGCATTTCTCTTCTTCCAGCTCATCATGCAGGCTTCCTGCTGGCCTGTCGTATTAAATGCTAAGGATTACAGCCCTGACTTTGCACTCAGTCATGGGCCACCATGCAACGTTGGGAGGAATTTAGGCTTTCTGACAAACTGCTTAGAAATCTGAACTGAGCCGTGAGCGTGTGCTGTGGCTCAGAGGGGTGGTGTGTGAAGACCGGCATTAAGCCAGCTGAACCTGGTAAGGGTTTTGCTTTATTTTTGCTCTGTCTTTTGGCAGAGGGGCATCTATCCTGGATTCTGTGACACTGTTACCACAAAACATGGACCCAGGTAATTCTTCATCACTTGTCAGCTGGCTAAAAGGAACCCCTTGCCCCACCTAGTAATAAAGGTGACAGATGTGACATATGTCCTTGGAAAAAGCTCACAAATAATACAGTTTCTGGGGACTGCAGGACCTTTAGGATTGCTTTGACTCTTGCTTGCCTATAGGGATGAGGACATATGAGGGTGTTATACCCTGTTCTCTTCTTCCTTGATTCACTTCTTTAGGTAATCATGGCGCTGGCCCCCAGGTTACCTTCCCAGAGATCACACAAGAGATGAAAAAGGCTCATTTTGGTCTTCTTGCCCTTGCTTTAGGACAGGAGCATCAATGGTCTAAAGCATTGAAATATTTCTTCTGAATCTGCATGCCGGATATAGACTTCAGATCTTTCAGGCAAAGGAGGGATGACTTTGCATGTTGAAAGTAGTAATCAAAATGCACAGTGTCTAAATTCAAGCTCTGTTGTAAATGCTACACAAAATCCCAATCAGCTCCTAGCAGAATTTCATAAGGGCACGCAAGGAACACCTTGATTAAAACAGTGGTCTACTGAGCCTGCTTTCTAACTGCTTCTTATTGTATTAATTCAAAGTTTTTCTCTTATTGGAAAATTAAGTAGCAGGTGTAGTTTTAATGAACTGTAGCAGACTGGGTTTAGTGGTGTGGTAAATAGATTGTGATATTCATTTCCAATTAAAGTTCTTTTGCAAAGATCAATGAAGCACATTCTCATAAATTGAATCACAGTAAACTAATAAACAAATTTCTTTCAGCCTGCTGATGGCAAATTCTTATTTCCTTAACATGTTAGATCACATCATGGTATTAATTATATGATGCATGAGCAACAAAGAAGCAATTATTTATTTAGCAATAATTTTATATTTATTTTTACCTTGGAATTAGCTTTACAGATAATTCCATACCTGTAGGCAAGGAACATTAAGCATTAGCAAAAGGAAGTTTCAACTGAATATCATTAATGCTTGACTTCTGTCTATCATCCAAAAAGACTTTTCAAAATCTTGTTAATAAATGTGCTGCATTGTTTGTTTTGCTGATTAAAAGGGCCACTACATCTGGAAGGGTGCACTGTAACTTTTAAACTCAATTAGTGTATGAGACATTCACGTCAGTAGCAACAGTGTTCATTAATAATAGAGCGAAGGCTTAATTCTGCATCTGTAAACACACTGCTATATCCATTTTAAAAAATTAAGATATTAATTTACCAATCTTAAATGTCAGCAGTACGTTCTTAGGATATAGCAAAGGTGTGCCAGGTTATTGGGATCCTGCT
Organism: Pterocles gutturalis; assembly: GCF_000699245.1. Taxonomy (NCBI): domain Eukaryota; kingdom Metazoa; phylum Chordata; class Aves; order Pterocliformes; family Pteroclidae; genus Pterocles; species Pterocles gutturalis. The sequence continues at coordinate 34,889 of NW_010097727.1, read as the reverse complement.
CTCGCTATGTAAGAATACATTTTGGTGCTGAATAGAGCCCTGCTCATTAACGGAGGTCCCTGGGGGGATACCAGCACACAGACTAGGCTAACAAAAATCATAAAATAAAGCTCTCGTTGTATAATAATGTCATTTCTTGAGATTCTGTCATTATTGTAGGCACGTGAGCTGCCTATCAGAATAGATTAAACATCCCCAGAAGGAGCTTTTTTAGGCTTCCAGTACATGAGGTGACATAAGCTACACTCGGGTTTGGAAGGCCAAACTCTCTTCGATCCCTTTTTAGGCTGGTGGAGAGAGATTGGTTTTGCTGGAGGCTGTTCAAAGCCCCGAGGTTAGACTTCTCTGGCTTGTTCTCCGGAGAGGCCCATCTCTCACCTGCAGCTTTAGAGAGACACGAGAGAGGAGACTGAAGCTCATTTTGTGTATACCTCCTACGTAAGTAATAGCAATTTGTGAATCTTTTTCCCGAATACGTAATTTTAAGGCTGGACTTAGTCATCTTCTGCAGTCTTCTTCATGGCACTAATGCATCCACAGCATCTTTTCCTTCCACTTAAGAGAAGCTGATGCTGTATTGCATTTTGAGATCTTTAGTTTATTCTGATTTTTCTATCTGCTGTTTCCCTCAGGCTAAGGTTATTGCTAATGGCTGACTCCTCCTAGTCAGTAGCGTTGAAATGCATCCTGTAAGGACTCCCCAGGTTCTGCAGCGCTACCGAGGTGTTTGCAAGTGGAAAGCTGTCATTTCCTGTCTTGGAGGGGCACTAACTGTGGAGAACTCCACTTCCGAAAAGATGAAAACCTTGTGGTTGCCTTTCTCTTATTTTTAATTCAAAACATGTCTTGATATTTTGCAGTCAGCGAAAAGTCTTTTTCAGGCTTAAATATAGCCATTGTGCAAGTACAGGCTATCCGGAAATCCAGCGTTTATTTTCCTTATGAGACCAGAGCAAGAGATAAAAGGGAAAGATTTAGGTCATGTAAAAGGGAAAATAAACTGGCTGGTGACTTTGTGTAGCTCACTCGTGTGTCTCCCTTTCTGTGCTGCCCTTGTCCTTGGGTTCCTTGTGTTTAGCTAAGAGCTGAAGTGTAAAGTACAATCACAGTCATTTTCTTGTTCTTCAGTGCTCCGGGAGACAGCTGCAATTCTCTGGTGATAACATATTTTCTGTTCTTCTTAGTGATTTTTTTACAAAAGCCTCCATAAAAGTGATTGTTCTGTGTCAGTCGTAGTGTTAGGTTTCTTGTGGGGGGAAGGGGAATGAAAGGACAGAAATCTGACTGTAATTATAAATCATTAGATTTGCAATATGTGACAGTTTCCAGAGTGGAGCTGGGGTCTGTATCTGGATGTGCCGCAGTCCTACTGGTGATCCAGAGTGGCCATGGTCACTTGAAAAGTGTAGTGCCAGATAGTCCTTGCAAGAGGTGAAACACCTCCCCACTTCACATCGAGCAGAGTCTGTCTCCGCTCCTAGATCTGCCTTAGCTCCTGGATCTGCCTTAGGTCTTTTCTGAGTCTTTTACAGAAGACTTGAAGTTGTAATTCCTCCAAACAAGCATAAACCTGTGTTATCTTCAAGCTGTGGCTGTCCTTGCTCAGCATGTAAATGCCTGGTCCTTCTGGCTCACTGTGTGGCATCAGAGATGGCTGGAGGCAGGGGTTCACACACCTCCTCTGGAAGTTTCTCTGTTGCAGGTGTGCATTGTAGTGCAGTATTGCCCTGTAAGTTTTATGAATGAGTATGAATTCATCGTGATCAGGAGAAGTGCTAGTGTTAAACAACTACTAGGCAGGGATACTCTAATGACTGGGAAGCACCTTTCCATCTCATGCATTCAATTTGCATTCTTCTATTAAGTTAATAAGTTTGGAAACAGAAGGAAAGTAACCACTGCAATAACATAACGGACTTGAGATGGGAGGAAAATTAATCTGCAGTTTAACAGACTGAGAAATACTTACTGTACTGCAAAATAAGGTTTGCAATATGATGAATTACTTGTGTTGTGTGGAACAGGGCACAAGATGAGAGAAAGTTTAAACACAACTTTCCTGAGAGAGCAGAGTTTGAGTTTACTTGGTATTCTCATCCAGCATCCCTCCTTTCCAGAGAACATCAACGGACCCAGCATTTGTGTAACTGTTAATTGGGGTGAACTGGAAGGTATATAGCCATGTGTCTAGCTGGATTGTGTATTTTCTTACATTAACATTTGCAGAAAGTCCATATAAACATAAAGATAAGTAGTTAAGGGATTTAATTACATTAATGCATGCACTTGTTTGTGTGCATAGTCACCTCAGATGTTTATGTGAGGAGGAATTCGCTGACATTGTTCAGGGACCTGGTTAGATTTCCCACCAGCTTCACTACAGCACACCAATAGCTAAAATCTTGAAGTCAATGAGGGCATCCCCACCAACTTAACAGGACAGGAACTTCTGCCTATATCCTTAGGAGAGAGGATAGGACAGATTTCTGTATTAATAGATTTTCTTTTTAAATGTTGAAAATAAAGATCAGAGCTATATGTTGGTAAAAATATTAATTGGTAGTGGAAATACTAATTTATTTTTGTGTGTGAAATAATTATTTTTGATTCATAAAAGCTCAGAATTATTAGCATACAACACCAGTTCCACAGTGTCAGAGCTGTTGTGTTGGTAGAAAACCACATGTAGCCTCTCTGAAAGTAGGGCACCCCTTGGTGAATCTTTCTATGATCTGTATTAACAGAACAGCAACTTGCTCCCAGCCCTCGCCAAACCTTTCTTCACAATCATCTTAATTACATTTCCGTATTTCAAAGTTAAGCATTTTATCTCTGGCCTGAATTAGCATGGCATCCAAGCCACTCATGGGTAAAATAGAGATGGAGATAGTCTGTGTGCTAAAAGCTTCTGTAGGTTCAAATCAGCTGGATGGATGCAAAAGCAAAATCCAGTGTGAGCTGTTAAATATAACCAGACTGCCCTGGCTCAGGAAAGCTGCAGGTTGCTGACAGCCAGGAAACTACTCTGAGGAGGTGTCACTACATTCCTGCCCTGTTCTTATCCTCTTTCCCAGGTAGGGAGGATTTAGATTAAATGGACCTTCTATATTCTCAGGTTTTTATCTACTGTACTATTCAGATCCCTGCTTAAAATCCACTTCTTCCAGAGATTTTTTTTTCTTCCTCCCTTTCATGTTCTTCTCACCTTACATGGCCTTTGCAAGGATAGCATCATCTTTTATGGCTCTAAAGCCTGACATAAAGCTATCGTGTGAAAGTATTTTTAATTCTTAAAAATAGTTGAAGGTATCTGACAAACTGGGGAGTAGCTGCTGAAATGGAAATGACCTGTGGAGATTTGTTTATAAATTTAGGCGTCTCTATTCTCTTGGGTGATTTGAGTGATTCGAGCTCACACAGAGTTTGAGGACTTCGATCACCAGGTAATGATGTGGTTAACAGAAGATTGGATTTCCTGCAAGAAGCAATTACCTTGATTGATAAGAAAATTTGAGAAAATTCATTCAAGACTTAATGAGATTGACAAGGTCATGGTTGAGCCAGGCATCCACCTTGAACAGATAAGGTTATGTGTTTAGAAGAAGTAATCCAAAGACAATAAGCTCCTCAAAAAAATGGATCATTTTTATCTGTGCTGAGATGATGAATGAAAACATTAGACTTGTGCCTGTGACAGAGAGTCTGGGGTGTGAAGATCAGGAGAGATTCTTCACAAAGTCATTTATAGCACTAGTATTGCTACTGTCCCTTTTTTTAGACCATTAAAAAGAATATAAAAATGTCTTTCAGAATCTTTGTGGCCTCAAAAATCATCCCAGACCTTTATCTTACAACTCTGTGAGGTGTTGCATCTGTCAAGAAAACTGGAGGTCATACGAGAAGGGCTATCATTCCTGACTGCCTGCTCATCTCCTGCGATCCACCCTGGGGTCCCTTATGGCTGTCAGCGAAGCCAAAAATGCTTTTTAAATTCATGAATCCTGGACTCTTTCTTAGCCTGGGTTAAAAAAATGAAGGTATTGCTAAGATAACTACATAAGACATAAAAAGGAGGTAGAACTAGATGAAAAAAAGGAGATGATTTATTGTTTCAAACATGTTAGGAGTCATTTATGGAAAAATACATTTACACACATGTGATTCCTACCTTGAAGTGATGCGGTGGATTTTGTTATTTTGTATTCTGTTGGAAGTAATAAGAAATGGACATGGCCAGTAGAAACGGTAACTAATACTTTTTAATGTACTTTAAATACGAGTGTTTGACACCACATGAAAAGTAAAACCTGTGCTTGAGTCTGTGTCCCAAATCTAACTATATGTTGCTCTTTGGCCTGTTTTTTTCTTGATGTGTCATAACTACTGGACTAATTTAGAAATTTCTGCCTATATATCATCCTAACTCCAGGCTCATTTTCACTGTCTTTTAATATTTACTTGTGCATAGTGATTCCAACATGCAGTAGCCTTTTAAATGCATGTGGCTTCACCCTTGGAGTTAGTCTGGCATTGAAACCTCTTAAAAGGCAGAAAAAATTGTTCTGTTTGTATTACTTATGCAAGATCCTTACAAGCAGTGTACCACAAAAAGGCACTTTGAACTTGCTTTGGAAGAGTCGTACCATTCTGTTTCAGAAAAGTGTGTTCACAAGAGCTTATATTTGCTTATATTTTAAAGAGTTTGCATGTAGTGGGGGTAAGAATGTGAAAGGGAAAGTAATTGAAAATAGAGGAGGAGATAGTTGGATATATTCAATATGTAGTCTTTGTTGGACTGTAAGCACTTCTCTGTGTACTTCATTCAGATTTCATTCAATAGATCACCCCAGAATGAATACAAGGAAGGTAAACATGCGTTCATTTTTCTGTGAAGTTTGAAAACACATGCACAGAAACCTGCAGCTCCTGATCCACAGCAGGTAGACTAATCCTACTTTCACTGAGCCAACGCCAAGTATCTGCCCCTTAATTCTCTATTCATTCACTGTTTTTACAATTACATAGAGTAAAAACCATTCTCTGCTCACCACAGCAGGATTTCTGAATCATTTCTACAGAACCCCACTATGTTTTTACAGAACGCTTTTAAATTCATCTCTAATAAATTCTGCAGAAGTCTCCTAAAAAGCCTAAACTATACCTTTGATGAGGCAGTGGTTCTATTTTCAGGTTTCAGTAAATAACGTATTGAAACTACTCATACTTTATAGAATTTGTTTATATTGTTATCAGTAACCCTGCATGAAAACACACTTGAAATGCTAATAGATCATCCCACCCTTAGTTTGGAAGGATCGTACTGCACTCTCAGCAGTATTAGGAAGATTAAATTATGAGCAGTTCTACAGTCAATGGAGTCAATGGACAGGATTCTAACCTAATTCAACGGCTTTAATACCAGGACATAAGACATAATGCAGACAGAAAATTTAAAATTATGTGGAATTGCTTTTTGTGATGTAAATAAGCCTTTTTAAACATTCGTCTGTTGTTTTTGCATTCCTGATGGGATGTTTTTTCAGCAGTAAGAGTGAAGGGGTGTCCTCAGTGACAGATAAGTTACTTTGGCAGAAGGACGTTTTTGAAAGAAGATTCACGTGAGATGAGTGTGTTAGATGCAAAGGCACCATGCTCACAGGGCAGTTGGCTAGGCTTTCTGATGCCTTGATAGCCATGTGATTTCTCTTTTTGTTCAGGTTATGACTGTTACCATCATTTTTCTTCCTTGTCAGTTCCTTGTCCTTCCCCCTATTGCTGTTCTAGTCTATTTGGTTGCAAAATCCAGCAAATCTCTGTTTCTTCTATATAAAAACTCCCTAATTACAAATTGTTATGGACAAAGGAACCTTCAGTGCTGTAGCTGTGTTTGCCCAATGACAAGCATGGGATTTAACTATGGGCATATGATGGGGTCTTTAAAGGCTTGAGGTGATGACATTTCCAACATATTCTTCCTGGAGCTTAAAAGACTGGGATTCCCTTAGAGTATTTTTCCAGAATTACCAAGATGGTGTTGATAATTGTCTTTTGCCTCTTGCTGGATGTCTGCAACAAGGGTGGAGGGCTTAACTATTCCATATATCATGGTGTTTTGTGTCCCCCTGCAAACCTACTCAGAAGTTACTCATGAAACTTTACTGAGGCATCACGTATCAACACTTTCATCCCTTAGGATTTGATTTTCCCTCTTTAGCCAGCTTAGAACAAAATATTTCTTACAGTTCTTGGCTGGAATGGAGGGTATTGAAGTCTTCCAAGAAGCATGCCTATGCTGTTGGCACTTCTGTTGTGGCTGTGGTTTCTGGTTATTTATTCTGTTGTTAGACTTGGACACTGAAAGTGCCTAGAGCTTTAGATAAGCAGCTTCATCAAACTCGGTCATGCATAACCACCCAGCACTTTCTTGCTCAAATTTAGAAGTATATTGTAGAGGTCATTCATTTTTATGCAGTAGGGAGTTGTGATTCCTGATGCATTCATTATGGAGAGCATCTAGGGGAAAAAGTTCAGGCAAGAGCAAGTCAATTTGTCTTCCTTTATTGATGGCAAAACCATGAATCTCCTTGAGCTGGAGATCTGCCTTGGATTGATGCCATGTTGAACCTAAGGTCTCTGAGAAAAGCTTCATGCCTTTCTTAGCGTAGAAAGACAGTAATTTTGTGTCGTTTCTCTTGTTATATGGCCTCTCCTCTGCGGAAGAGGAAAACAGGTTAAGTTGGTGATAGATGTGAAGTCATCAGATGTCCAGAACTTTGTCACCTAGTCATTCAGCTTCATGTGATGCAAATTTAGAGATGACATAAATCAAGAGATAGGTTGTGTGCCAGTGAGGGGCTTCACTGATAAAAGAGAGAGTGGCAGCCTGTCAGGGAAGTAATTAATAAGAGAAGCACAGCAATAAGTCCTTCTGATCTGTCTCAGTACAGTGAGGCACATACTTAACTTTTCACATATGGATAGCTTCTTGGAAGCCATTCCCTCACTGGAAGCTGATGAAAATATGCACATACTGAAAATTTAGATACCTTTGGTTATGTAATAGTGAAATATTTCCCCCTCCCTCTGTATATGTCCTGTGGGTCTTTATCCCTGCTGTCTGGCCACTCACATACATACGAAAGTTCATTCACGTTTCTTCCTTTGTGAAGAAGAGAAGAGAAGAGCTTGTAATGCTGTACTGAGAACATCAGTACAGAAGAATGTTCTCCCTTCCCAAAGAGAAGTGAATTTAATTAGCATAAGCCCTCCTCTTCTGGAGGGAAGAGAGGTGTAACTCCCAGGTTTTGCAGGGGAAAAAAAGGACTCGGGAGATCTGTAAATAATCTATCCAGCATGTTGTAAAACAAAGTATTTTGATACAGGAGGAGGAGGAAATTGCTTTGGATTGGGAATTGTTCATTCTGACCAGACCAGCAAAGGGGAATTACGTTTTCCTCACATGTGCATGTATGTTAAAGAGTCTCCAACAAGAACTCTTCCCCCTCTCTCTCTTTTACAAAGTGGCTGATGACAGAAGTTTAAGACAAGTGAAACCTTCCAAGACATCATTTTCAAGTTTGGTAGAATTCCTGTTTTCTTGATCTTCCTCCTGCATCAACGTTTCCACTAGCTGTCAGCTACCACATTAAATTTGGCCTCCAACTACTTTAGTAAACTAGCTAGTTTAGGTTTAGTTGGTTTGGGGTTTGGAAGAGGGAAAGATGAGGGTTAATCCACTTGTGTTTCTGCTGCTTGTTTAATCTTTAAAATCAGAACGTTATAGGCTGTGAGGGATTTGAAACTTATGTTCAGATTACGGTGACAGCTTCAACTTGATTTTGCTTTACAAGGATTTAAAATCAAAAGTGTTTTCACTTATTTGGAAATCATTCGGTGCCCTTTTTTAGCTTAAACCCCAGGGATAATTTTGCATTGTTCTTGATAGGAACTCTTTTGGCAGTGGCAGCCTTGCTAAGTTAGCATTCATCCAGGCTTTCTAGTTAATGTTTTCTTCACTAACAAGAACTCTTGCAATCAAGGTTAACCTTTTTTAGGGTTTGTCACAATGCGCCACCAGAGCAACTAAACAACAGGCTTCAAACTGATCTCCTCCATCTGGTGTGATGGATTGTCAATTGACTGGGAATACCTATTGCCTGACATTACGTTGTACGGCATAATACGATTCTTATTAAAATCATTTCTAGGCAAAGCCCTTGATACCGTATTTTAGTTATCATAGTCGCAAAATATTGTGGGCAGGTTACTGTCCTCTCTTTTTTCCACTGAGTATTTTTATGAGCTATTGTTGTGAAGTGAACCATCTAGCTGAAATCAAACTTGAGTTTAATCTAGACATTTGTAGGAACACAGAAATTGTCATAACGCATCAGAGCAGTGGTTTATCTTGAGTTGCTAAGGTGTCTTGCCTTTGAGAGGAGCCAGGACCAGATGCTTCAGAAAATGGGTTAAACCCCTTATAATGGATAATTCAGCAGTAACATGCCAGGGCAGGGGGGCAGGTGGTTTTGGCCAGGGGGGCGGGTGGTTTTGGCCAACCTCAAGCAGGTAGCAACTGCCTTATGCCCTGAAGTATGAGGGCTGAAATCCCTTAAACACGGTAACAACACACCTACCATGACTGCTCGTAGAAACTTGCTGGGTCATTTAAATGTCACATTTCTCATTTCAGTGAGCACATGGATTTCTGTTGCTTTCTCTGAAGCTTCATTTTCCCAGCATTGTACTTTGTTAATTATTTACCCTGTACACCTCTTCCCAGCCCATGTTTTTCTCTCTGTCTCCGTGTGAGGAGTTTATGCCCATTTGAATACGAAACAATCTTCTATCTTGCTGCCTCCTGCAGATGCTTTTGAGCACTTGACAAAGTCTCTCTGGTGCGACAGCAGAAAGGCACTCTCCTCCATTCCCTGTGCTGTAGATTTTGTCAGCAACAACAGCATCTGCTGCTGGGATACTACAGAACGTAAATCTGTTGATAATGACAGCTCTTGCACAGCCTCTCCTATCTGCAGCTATCAGAAACCCAGCTTTGGACAACAGCCATTCTTTCATTTAATATTTGGATGGCCAGCTGGATAGGTTGATTCCTATCTACATGGAAGTAGTAGTAGTTCTAAATTTCCTGTAAAACCTCCCAGTGTGGACACAATTTCAAATATCATCTTTAAAAGAGAATCTGGATTGCATTTTTGAAGTGTCCTTACAGGGGAGTATGCAGTGCCTGACTGGCTAAATGAAGGTACATGGGCAAATTTCTGTGGAATCCTGTCTGTGTTTCAAATGCACAAGTTAATGGGAATTTTGCATGCAAAAGGACCATGAGATGAGAACTGTGAGCAAATCTGCCTTCCAGTGATTTTTTTCCAAGTATTCTGCAGCTGGTTTTATTCTCAGATACAAAGTCACTTAATGTAAATGAATGAGAATATGCACCAGTTTGATCTCTTCCTTGTCTTAGCTCCTCCTCTACTTCTGGTGGTTGTAAGGCGTATCTAATGGCAAAGCACGAGCTGTGCAGCAGCAGTTCACCTTTTTACTCTCAGGAGGAAACCCCTGGCTTTCTGTTTCACATCTGTGAGGTTTCAGATGAGACCTGAGACGCACATAAGAGAGAGGGGTCAAGGCCTTGATTCTCCTCTTTATTACACTGGTGCTACACTGGTTTGACACTGCTGAAAATCAACGGAAGTATACCTACAGAAGAACTGAACATATCTGCATATAGACATGGGATGGGCTGACATCTCTTCATCACTGAAACCCCGGGACGAGGCTCTAAGCTCAGAGATCCTTTTAATACCAGTACGAGACATCTTGTCACGCCACCATGGGACTAGATCCTGAAACCAAAGATCCACCCCCCGAAGACAGGCTCAGCACGAGCACTGTTAAATTAATTTGGCGCTAGAATAAATTAAATACAAATATTGACTTTTTTTTTACAATTATATTAATCCAGTAGGATAACTGCCTAAATAAAAGCTGAGCTCTGTTGCATTAAATTATGTTTTGTGCTGGCAATACTAAAATTAAAAGAATGACCCTCTTAAACCTGGTCTTAATAGAAATCCCCTGATGTTTTTAATTATTTCTTTATTACAGTTCTTATCCTGCCATGAGTTGCTTTTGTTTCTCAGTAATTACTCATTATTAAAATAACATGGTATGCAAATGATGCAGGAGAGCTGTAGATTGAGCTTGTTTAAGGCAGCATTTACAGCTACGCTGCCTTTCGTTCCAGCACCCACCCTGTTCATTTTGTGCTCTTTCCAGGGTCAAGCGTATCCCAGTACAGAAACTGTGTACAGCTCATGCTTGGGGTTTTTTTTTTTCAGAGTAAGTATGACCACCCTAATTTTTCATTGGCAATTAATAGCATGATGTAATTCAATAAAAGGTCTGGTTTTTGAGTGCAGTCTGCAGCAACTGATGGAAGGATTTCCTGCAATGGCAGTCATTCACTTTTGTGTACTGTACTTGACCCTAAAGTGATGGTTTTATCCTTCCATCATAAGCAAACAGGGGAAAATATTTTTATTTGCATTGTTTACTTGAGAAGGGAAAAAAAATGGCCAACTTTCTTCATCTTCACTTTCAAGAACTCCCTTTCTTTTATTTCAGAAGTTTAGCATTCATCTATTTCTATTCCAAACCAAGTTGCTTTCATGCTAGTTCTGAGAACAGCCAAAACAGACGCAAATCCAGTCGTCAGCTTGCAATGCTGCACCTGAAGATTTCTATAAAGACACAATTTTTAGCATGATTAGAACCTCATTACAAACATTATAAAGCTTAATACATTTTGTGTATTTAGCAGACTGTAAATTAGAGGACTGAGAAACTTCTCTATGCAGAGATAGATTATAATTTCAGTTTAGAATGGAAAGAGAATATGTGTTCATTATGTTGGATAAATTGGAGATCTAACTAGCCTGCCAGCAAAGCCACCTTTGCTGGCACTTGACCTGTCAGGGAAATTCAGTCCTGTACATGCTTTTCTCTCCCATTGTGCTTGCAGAAATGCTCAGAGCAATCATCAAGGACCAAGTCAGTTGGGTTCTATTGATTTATTAAAAAAACACAAGCCATTTTGCAGCTTGCTCTGTGGTTTTGATCATTTTTCAAGTTGATTCTTTGAAATTTTTAGACAGCTGATGCAAGAGATCTGGGGCTGCAATCTTAGCCCCAACTTGACTGACATATTATTCTAGGAAGGGAAAAAAGCATACCGAAATTGCAAAAGAAAAGAAAATGAATGAAAAAGTTTAACCCCAGTACTGCCCAAACTGCAGTTATAGCAAAAGCTGTGTGTTGACAAGCCCTCCGAGTAAGGTTGAAGAGGAGAGCAGCCCTGCAATCTCCTGGCACATCTGTGTGGGCTGCGCAGGTGCCTGGCATCCTGGACAAACAATCAAAATGAGCAGAGACTGGAGCCTGTCACAAACACACACAATACCTCAAAGTTGGGCTAGTTCTCTGAAGGCTGCCAAACCTCCTCATTCAGGTTTGCTCTACTGATATCAAAGTCAATTCCCACCAAACTTGCTAATAAGGAAAATACATTCGTAAGTTCAAATTCTATCTTTACTCCAGTGGCTCTTCCCTGTGAAATTACCATATTTTACCAAGCAGATGACTCATATCAAGAGCATTCTTAAGGGCCACTAAAAACCAGATCTGTTCTTCAAAAAATTCTGCCTTTTCATTAAGTAGTAGTCAGGAAAGCTAGCTTCAGTGCAGATCATTGCTTGCTACTATCTTTTGCCTATCACAGATGGCAGGAGGCACATTTGGGACCATTAATAACAGAAGCTGTCAGCAATTCTTTTAATGATATAACCATGCTGCCTCCTCTAAACAGAAAATAACATGATTTGTGTAGCAAAAACTATTGCTCACTGATAGGGACATCATCATCTGTCATCTCTGTTTGTTTTATTTCTAAGGGAGCTAATCAGGAAACTGGCAGTGCTTTAAGCTACTACCAACTACCAGTCGTCTCCGTAGCTTCAAACGCCATGCAAAGCCAGGGCTTGTTTTTCCTGTGACTGATCAGTTCTTTTGAAATACAGAAGAGCTACATCTCTGCATTCAGTGAGGGGGATCCACCATTCGATACTCTGAATTTTTCCCCAAAGATGCTTGCAGATCTACTCAGTGTAATTCAGCTGTGTTCTGAGGGATTTTAAGGTCCTTAGTTGATGCTGCAGTTGTCTTGTTCTGCTGTGTTGGCTCTGAGACATTGTAAGCTCAGATTTAATCCATTCATTTTAATACCATTCTAGACCTTCCCATTTCACTTGCAAGACTCCTAATTTGGGCTCAGCCCTTTCATGGCAAGTCTCTGATAAAAATCTGGACTCTTGGGCTGCTCATGGGTTTCTTAACTAGTTTCTGATTCTCCATCACATGCCTGACGCTAATGGGGAAATTGGTTTGCTATATAGAGTCTTAATATTTCCCTGAACACAGGCAGGTCAGTGACATGAACATCTAAGTGCTTTGAATATTTTCCCTTTTTGTTGACATGAATCATTGTCAAGGACATCTGTTTTCAGCTTGCTTTGTAGCTTGAACTTCTCCCGAGGTCCTTAGAAATACTGGAAAGTGAAGCCTCCCATTTTCAGCAAGTCAGAAAATGGTACACTTTTCTCCCTGAACTGATGTTTGTCTTTTGTTTTCCACTGATGGGCAATAATTTATATATAGCTCTCTGCACACACCTAGAAAACAGTATCGAAGGTACTGGTGGGGAGGAGAACATCAATAACAATACCTTGCTTCTTATTTTGAAGTTGAATCTGCTGAGTTTGTTTCATGTTGTTTCCTTGTATCTCTATCTTTTCCTAGCATGTTTGCTTTTCCTGTTGACGTAATATTTTCTTGATTCATATTCCTTAATCCTTTATCATATTCTTCTTACTCATATTTATCTCCATTTTGTTTTGATTTGTTTTCTTTTCTTTCTTCTTATTATTATTTGGCCTTAGTTAAATTCCCTAACTCCTCCTCTGTTTTCCACCCTTTGTAAGATAGCAGTCACTCTCTTCACTGTGATCAAATAGCATAATCGTGCTTCCTCTGACATTAAGGAGATAACCCCTCTGTGCACGTCCGTCTCTTGCTAAGTGATACAGACAGCTTTCAAGTGATGACAAAAGCCAGCTAAGCAGTGATGAAATATAAACATTTTCTGGCACACTGCTGAAAGCCTGTGTCGAAGAGAGGTGGTGCCATTTTGATTGATTTGCTGGTGGGATCCAAGGGGAGGGATGGAGCTGTCCAAGTGTTAAGAGTCTTTACTAGCAGCACAGATGACAGACTTAAGACAAGCCCTAAGGAGTAGGTCTTTGAAATTTAATAACATAAGAAGAAAAATATTCCACACTTCACTAGCAAATCTAATACTACACAGTAAAAGCACTATGAAGCACTTTTTTTTTTTTTTAAGAAAAAAAAAAAAGAGAGCTGGTTTATGAAAGTTGATTAAGAATGTGGTTTCCATACTGCTTCGTTTTAGAAAATCATGCTGATGGCTGATGTATGTTTTCCAGCACGTTACAACTTTTGAAGCGTATTAATTTTCCCTGCTGGGGAAAATGTTGTTCAAGAAGATTGGAGGAGGAGGGAGGGGGCCTGGCATCCTTATTATGCTGTCACATAAAGACTACTTCTTCAGACTTTTCAAGGTCTGTGTCTCTGGAAGAGTGACAGACTAATAGGTTCTATTCTTAAATTCTAAGTATCCTTGATAGTGCACCAAGCAATTTATCTTTAAAATAAAAAGTGGAAAAAGTTCTGCTGATACATAGTTGCAGAAAGTCACTGGGAGATAGCTGAATAAAATTGAATTTCTCCTATCTTGCAAAAATATAAACACAGAGTATTGACACGCTTGTCTCTGAGTGCCTGTATCTTCACAGCATAGGACCAGATGTAATTACCAACTTACTATGAATTTCATTCCCATCACAGGATCTTGAGTCAGGAATATCATATGCTTCCAAGCCTGCAAGCAACTGCAGTATTTCCAGTGGGAATAATGACATGATCCATTGTGGCGTGAAATAAGTTCACATTGTTACATGTATCTGGGTGAAGCATAAACAAGATTTAATAACACAGAAATAAACTGAATACAAAACATGTATTTATTCTCCATCAGGTCCCTAAGTTCAGAAATCTGGAGCTTAACAGTAGTGGGAATAGAGAGAGATGCCTTTCAGGACCTGATTTTCCCTCTGATGACATAATTTTTGAATCCAGCTCTAGGTTTCTAGCTGTGAGAACACAATAAAAGATTCTAGGTATGCATTTGAAAGAGTAATAGCTTCATAAGCATATAAGAAGCAAGAGCTTTGATAGTGCAGGGAATTTGCCTAAACAATTCAGATAGACGGGGAATTACCTGTTCCTGTTAAATGAATAACTCTTACTTAAAAACATCCAGATTGGCCCTAGTCTGTGCAAGCTAGGCAACATAAGTGCAGCTCATAAAGTTCAGCCACATATAACCAAGATGAGAAAAGTTTTGTTTTTTAAGCAATTGGATATATTCACAGCATTGTCTTAGTTTTGTTTTGTCTTGAAATCGCAGAATAGATGGGAGGGAAACAGGAATGCTGAATCATGAAGTGATGGCAAGAACACATGGGCAAACCGATTCATGGTTCGTCTCAGGCTTTCTAGGGAAGCCGTTTTTCGTCACTCTGTCCAGATTGTGCTTAGCTGCTTTTCTAATGACAAATTATCAATTAGCAAAAATGCAGTGTCTCATTCCACTCTAGAAATGTAATGCAGTGGGAATTATCCATCATCTCTGGAGGAAGCCCAGCGCACCCCACTGTCCCCTTTGGGTGATCCCAGGTGACTGTCATTTTGGATCTTTCTTCTTTCTTTCTCTGCAACATACTCCAGTTATGAATAGAGCTATCTCTAGTTCATGTTTGCTTCCTGAACCAAATGATATGCTCTCCAAACCTCTCTATTAACCAGGTAGTGACTTAGAATTCTGGCAGAACCAGTGGTCTCAGAATACACTTGTATGTAGATGTCTTCTTGGATATTTTTCCTCACATTGCCTTTCTCCTATGTCCAGCCAGCAGCGGTGATCAGAAGGTAACGCCTGTTAGCTGCACAGCCCTCGCAGTACTCTGTGCCTCACAGCTACCTCTCATTGCCATCCTGTCTCGTTTTAACCCACATAAAAATGCTAATTCTGAACTATTCTTTCATTGCATATTTGATTAATTTTTTTTGACATCTTTGGTGTCAACAGTGTTCGTAGCCACAATGTTGTGGGGCATTCAGCAAGAAAAAATTAACTTCTGATTTCTTCCAGTATGGGATTTCTCCTATCCCATACTTGCCACTGTTGTGGCTGTTCAGAGCCTAGCTCCTGTGAAGTCTCAACTCACGTAACCATAGGGTTTTTTCCTTAACATTGCCTGTATTTTGTTCTTTCACAAGTGACCTCTTGCTTAATTTGATAAAATTCTTTAGCCTCTATGCCTGTGGCCTCCAAACAGAACTTTCCTCTTCTGCCAGAAACCATTTAAGCAGCTTGTTCCTCTTAATTGATACTATACACTTAAAAACTAATTTACCAGTCCAGATAAAACCAGGTTAATTTGAAACAGTTGCAGGTTTCTGTGCTTGCCATTACTACAAAATGACAGTCATCCAATGTTTAAGAAACAATCATGAGTATACATCAACAAATCTCTACTCTGACTTGATTTCTTTGAATTATTGTCATACTTCAAACTTAGGCTAGGCTTTTAAACAATGAAAAGTGAGCTCTCCAGATAAATCTGACTTTGAAACAAGGAAACATCTCTCTCTCCATAGGGCAGATTAGTGAAATAGAGCTAGTATCAAGAAATTATATAAAGCTACCGGGGCCACATTCTGTTTTCAGAGCACCTAAAGCTCGCAGCTTGAAGATCTCAAAAAGGGGTCAGTGTTTTACCAAACTGAGGTGAAGAACTTCAGTGCTTCAGCGTGTGTGGATTTATAATCAACTCCTGTGAGAGGCAGAGAGTATAACACCCTCTCAATGAGGGAATTCTACTTCTTCATTTACAAGCTTTTCATCTTTGCCATATATAATGATATTCTTTTTTTCATTTAATAATTAATACAAATACAGGACAAGTTACTAATGAAACTCAGATTGAAATATTGTTGTGCAGAAGACAAATGGGCACACGAATAGCATCTACAAGCAATGAAGGATGCTAACCATTTGTAATAGGCCTGTGCCTTTCCGAGGAATTAAGTCTTACTTCATGCATCCTATTGAGGCAGCCAGTGTGATGAGAACTGAACCGTTTAGCACTAAAAGAATTTCAAAAGGAGGTTTTCTGACATGACTTCATGTTCTGAGAAACAGATTCAGTCCTAATCCTGAATTTGCCATTGACGACTTCTTGTTCATTCAGATCCAATACTTGACAGGTTTCGCTGACAAGCCAGCATGTTTTCAGTATCCAACAACTTTGTGAATTTCATTAGCAAATTAAATCCTATTGCATTAAATAATTAAGTGGATTAACTGATGCCCTCTCCAGTTGTTCAGTCACCTCCACATGAATGCGTTCTAATAGTCCTGGATCTGTCATGTCTCTGGGATGTGCAACTGATTCTTAGTTAATGCACTCTTGCTGTAATTGCTTTTTAATACAGTGGATTAGAAGATTATCTTTAAATTAAACTGTATTTATAACAAAAAGAATCACGTGAATTATACATTAATCAGTAGATTCTAAGAGTTAAATCATTTTCTAATATTAGATATTGCAATTACGTGATGTCTTTAGGACCTCAGATTTAATCAGTAATTTTCCCATGATTTATTGTGGTTAAAAACCATAATTGTAAGGAAAAAAATACTCCACCCATAGGGATAGAGAAAAAGATAATATAAAATTGTTTCTAGACATTATCACCTGTCTGCTGGAATTCTCATCCTTGTTATCCCAGACATACTAGCTCGGGAACAGCTGCAGTAAATACAGAAACTAGATTCTTCCTTAGGCTGGATCCCATTTTGAAACGTCTCTTTCTTTGCTTAATGATTACTAACTGCAAAGCACCGAAGTCCTTATTTTGTTTGTTGTCTGTGGGCAGTGGTACGCCTTTCAGAGGAAGCACTGCTTGTGCAATGCAATTGGGGTAGTTCGTTCTTAGTGCACCAGGGCTATTAACCAGTAACATAACTGAGGGTCAGGTGCCCTGGGTTTTTTTGGTGAAAGAAATTGAAGCAAGCGTTCAGGCTCTTGACCTGTTTATTGCTCATAAAGAATAAGAGAGTTTGGAGAAGGCTCCCTCACAAGTTATCCAGGTTAAGATAAGATTGAGGCTGAGCAGAAGCCTGGGATGGATGGGGTTTTCATGGTGAGTCTTCCCAGAGAATATTTAATCTGAGCTCTGCTTTAAACACTCCTTGATTTTACAAGCAGAAATGAGAACAAAGAAACAAACCCTTTAAAATTAAGCTTATCAGGACAGATTTCAATGTTAGCAGTATTGGCATCTGCTACTGCATTTGTATCTGAAGTTAAAATCTTGGCCCTTGGCCTGTGAGCAGCAGTTTATGACCAGTCTGGATACAGTTCAGAGCTATGCTAATTGGTTCCATTTGAAAGACATTTTTCAATTACAGAAAAACAATTTGGGAAGAGGTTCTGTTCAAAAGTATTTGTTGAAATTCCATTTATGCAGCCTGGCATGGTTGCTTTGGTTATGTTGCTAAAGCTCTTGTGAAACCAAACTAACTCCCTGGCAAACACATTAGTACTGCATAAAGAAAACGGGAGCTGAGTCTGAATCAAAACTCTGGAGACAGACAGACAGACAGATATATATATACATATATATATATATATATGGGACTCAGGGAGAGTTTGGATATGAAAGTGGAAGCTGGTTTTTCCCTTCAGTAGTTGCTGCGATATAAACCTCAGTCCTGAGCGTCTCAAGCTTTTGGGAAAATCTACAACCAGATTTGAACCCTGTTTTAAAAGAAATATAATTTAATGAAGCTACAGGAATTTGCAGCTCTAATTCTAAGGCAGATCTGAAGGCTCACTTACACTGGGAAGAAAGAATAGACACAATAAAAGTATCGTCTAATGAAAATGTCAGATTAATTTAATCACAGACATTATTAAAATTTAATAACAAACAGTAATTGCATTATGGAATCATCCATTCACCTGGAGAATCCAGATGAAAGAGATCTCCATTCCTGGGAATGGAATCATAGAATCACAGAATGGCCTTAAAAGATCATCTGGTTTCAACCCCCCTGCTGTGGGCAGGGTTGCCAACCACTACAGCAGCCTGCCCAGGGCCCCATCCAGCCTGGCCTTGAACACCTCCAGAGATGGGGCATCCACAACTTCTCTGGGCAACCTGTTCCAGTGCCTCACCACCCTCTGCGTGAAAAATTTCCTCTTAATGTTCAACTTAAATCTCCCCTCTCTTAGTTTAAAGCCATTCCCCCTCGTCCTGTCACTATCAACCCCTGTAAACAGGTGCTCCCCCTCCTGTTTATAGGCTCCCTTCAAGGACTGGAAGGCCGCAATGAGGTCTCCCCGGAGCCTTCTCTTCTCCAAGCTAAACAAGCCCAGTTCCCTCAACCTTTCCTCATAGGAGAGGTGCTCCAGCCCTCTGATCATCTTAGTGGCCCTCCTCTGCACCCGCTCCAAGAGCTCCACGTCCTTCCTGTGCTGGGGGCCCCAGGCCTGGACACAGCACTGCAGATGGGGCCTCACAAGAGCCGAGTAGAGGGGCACAATCAGCTCCCTCTCCCTGCTGGCCGCCCCTTTTTTAATGCAGCCCAGGACATCGCTGGCCTTCGGGGCTGCAAGCGCACACTGCTGGCTCATGTTCAGCTTCTTGTCCACCAGGACCCCCAAGTCCTTCTCTGGAGGGCTGCTCTCAAGGAGATCTTCTCTCAGTCTATACAAGTGCCTGGGATTGCCCCAGCCCAGGTGCAGCACCTTGCACTTGTAATCGTGGGACTACAACAGAGTATTTAAAACAGCAGTTCTCCCAGTGTAGAGGAACACAACCTAGCCCACAGTTTCCTTGCACAGAAAGTAAGTTCCTGGAATTCTGCCCTAACATCATTCTCTCTTGCTTACTAGAGAAGAATGTTTAGAGGCCTTGCGTATAAATGAAAAAAAAAAAAAGACAAAGGCTGGTGATTTCTTTGGCTAGGCGTGGCAGATTAACTCTGTCCCACTGTATAGCCTAAACTTTTCTTGGAACAGTACCTGGGTCTGTGTGCTACCCCAAAACTTGTGCTTTGACAGTGAAAATTGAGCACTGTAATAGCTCTGGTTCCACACAGGACTATGTCAGTACAATATTAATAAGCAACTTCCTAATTAAGAGTAATATAGAAGGCATTAAAACAGCATTTAAGATTTGCATGGAGCAATGGAATTTATAAGTTATTTTCTGTACGTTCATTTTTTTGTCCTATCAGAATATTTAGGTGATTTAGTAATCCATGAGGTTAAAGAAGCCCAGTTACATTATTATGCTGGTTAGAAAGCTAAATTAACATGTTGTGTTTTTTTAGAAATAATCAAAAGAATGCATAACTTGCAAAAAAAAATGCAAATCAATGGTTCAAGTGGGAAACATGTCAGGAAAAGAGTAGGTTTTGTATGGAGGCTGGAAGAGGGGAAAGGATATGCTTTAGCTTGATGAATGGAATGATGGGTGGGTGGCTGCAAACCGTGGCTTGCAATGCGACCAGTTGGTGAGAAGATGAAGAATAAGCAGTGCGGAGCAAAGAACTGGACTGATGTAGAAGATGACAAGGACATAGACGAAACAAGATACACTGAGAACAACACCTGCAGGCAGACATAGAGCTTCAGTACAAGAAGAAGGAAAATTGTTGATGGAGAAGGAAAAGAGCTATTAGAGAAGATAAATTTTCAAAGAAAGGGAGAACAGTGAGGTATTCACCAGCAGCTTTTTTGGGTAAACTGGAATGAGACAGGAAGGTTGCAGAAAATTACATATTTAGATATGAAAGATACAGATTGGGACTTACATTCAATTCTTCTAAGTTCTTACAAGCTAGAATTACCTCCTATCACTGCAGGTTTGCCAGAATATAAAAGTAGCAAAAGCAGTGAGAAAAGATAATACAATGGTGGAGAAGACTGCAATCTTCCCGCTTTTGGAGACCATGACAGCCTAAACGTTAGCTGAAGCCATCCAGGAAATGAAAGGTGGATGCCTGTATTTGACAGGGTTGCTTTGGAAACCTGGATTTAAATGAAAATAATTTAAACTGCCAGTGTTTATGCAGTCCTAGGAAAGGGCTGAATTGGACTTACAAAGCCCTACCTCCATAATTTTAGTGTGTAACTGTCTCTGCGAGCACAGGAAAAAGCAAGTAACATCTCTAAGCAATCAAGGAACAGGAGGACAGTTCAAGGCACATTTTATATCTTAAACCAATATATGAGAGACTATTCAGGTCTAGTGGGACATTTTCATTTTGGAAACTGTTACATATCATGGATTTAGGCTTGAAAGAGCAGTCAGTTTGCAGGGCCTGAGACAAACTCACTCAGACTTGACCTATGCTGGCTTCTCAGACAAAGGATAAATAATCAATAAAGAATTAAAAATATTTTTGGCTGGGAAGAAAAGCTGTAATGGATGACGAGTGGAAAACAATTCATGTATTTCAGACACTTAAAGCACAGGAGATGCCACAAACCAGTCAGAAGTGTTAACCCCGCTTAAAACCGTGGCAGAGAGCACTGCAAGGAGCTGCATTCAAAGTACCATAAATCTCCAAAATGTCTAGTGTCGCCTACAATGAGCTTTTTTGGTTTTTTAACTATCACTTAGCTGTAGTATGACAAGATTTTTTGTGTATACGTGAAACTGTAAGAACTATATTAACTCAGGATTCCTTTTCAACACTCTCTAGCTACGTCC
Source organism: Pterocles gutturalis (assembly GCF_000699245.1). Taxonomy (NCBI): domain Eukaryota; kingdom Metazoa; phylum Chordata; class Aves; order Pterocliformes; family Pteroclidae; genus Pterocles; species Pterocles gutturalis. The sequence goes on along the minus strand of NW_010097727.1, from coordinate 13,886 downwards.
CATTACCTCACCATAGATTTTTATTGGATGCTATCCAGTGATTCAGTATTAGTGTCATAAATACCATTATGACATACGACATTTGTTATACTCGACAGCAGCATTCATTAATGTAAGCAATAGCAGCCAGACTGCATTTCCTTACAGTATTTGGCCATTACTTGACGAGAGGTGAGAGCAATTTGGCAGCCGGTGGGAGCGGAGCAGCCCAAGGAAGTGACACTGTGTGTTATCTCCCGTGGTTCAATTGATGCCTTGTGTACACATGCAGCCAGATCTGCTGTTGACTTACAGCAGGAAACACTTCTGTTATTATTTATGATTTTTTTTAATAATGCCTGGATGCTCCACTGGGCAAGCTGTAAGAGTTTCTGCCCCAGTCAGTCTAAGGAGATAAGCTGAACAAAGTAGTGCTATCGCTTTCTATTGCAGATGGGGAGCTGAGGCACAGGGAAATTAAATTATGTGTACTGGGAGTGTGTCAAGGAGTAAGGCAGTTATTCGAACTGGTTGCCAAACTTGTCCTCCCTCTGCCTTAGCACATGTCTGTTGATTCTCCACGGATGCTCTTGTGGGGTGTTCATGGATTTGTGCATATAAAAGTTATTAGGTTCCTGCAGCAAATGTTCTTTGGCAATTAAAGTACTAAAGACCTAAATTTTTCTTCCCTTCCTCTCTGTGAATAGAAGCTCTTGTAGCACTAATACAGACACTTAAGGCTACATAAAGACCCACCTATGGTTTCCGGGTCATACCACCTTGAAAGTATATGCTTTGCTTATCACAGCCTTCATTCTTGCAGGTGGGACTTCCTAAATCTGTGGACCGTATAGCTTCTGTGGAGCCATGACACGCTCTGTGGTTAATTTGACTGTTAGTAATACCAGAGACTGCTACGTCTCAGGGTGGCACCCTGATCTATGGTCTATAAAATCCTTTTTACCATCTTTAATTTTTATTTTTTTTTCTACAGAGTGGAGCGCTAAAGCAGGAGAGGTTAAAAAAGGCCCCTCCCAGGATAATTGTTAGCTCGGGAACTAGTTCGTGCATCATCACTGCGAGACACCAGCAGAGCAGGAGCAGGAATACAGATACCCCCCTACCTGGGAAGTAAGTGCCATAAACACTGAAGGTCATTGTCTTTTCTGTTCTGATTTACTCCTGTTCTTCTCCTCTTGGTTTCATTTCAATACTGAATCAAAGGAGTTTTGCATTATGGAAAACTTAATGCCCACCGAGCTCATCTGCTACATTAGTATACCTTCAGACAAAATGGTCCGGGTGTAGAAGGTTTATTTTAAGCATCTGAGTTTCACCTACGCCTGTCACTGAATAATTGTTACACCTACTACAGCTCCCCTCTCAAAAAAAAAAAAAAAGTCACAGAAGAAAGTTTAAGAAAAAACTATATAGGGCTTCATTTTATAAACATAACTCCATGGGCAAGTGAGCCAGCTAACCCCTGCGATAGATTTATGCCAGCAGCATTTTCTAGAGTGGGACTCCAAGGGCATAAAAGTCAGGATTTCATAGTAGTATAAGGCTAATGATTAAAGTATGTGTGATGGTAGTCACAGTAACAGCACTGAGCAGGGAAGCACCTGCCTTTCTCTTAGGTGTTCTGACAGCCTGATATTAAAGACCTGCAAGTGTCAGAAGATGTAGGAAATCAACTGGCCTCTTTGACAGGTTTTACAGCATAGTGTTTGTGCTGTCAGGGCAGTGAATATGACAACCCTGAGAAATGACAGTAATAGGAATGTTTAGGTAAGGGAACAAGCCTAATAGAGATGCCGCTGTTGACAATAACATGCTTATGTTAAAAGTAGACTCTTTTTTTTCTTTGTTTGCGCTTTTACTTGGAGATTTTATTAAGCCTGTTTTTCTTCTACTGTTTTTTTTTTTGTTTATTTTCAGAGTCTTACTGTGTGTCTGTCTGTTTTTACTACCATGGTAAAATACTATTTAGTTGTAATGTGGAAGAAAGATACAAGTCATTCTGTAACACTCTGTTTCACTTAATCATGATAGTGTAGGCAACATCTGAAGGCTGCATTGATTAGGATTTAAAATAATCTTTTTTTTATCCTGAAAAGTTTATAAAGGATTCGAGGCCAGGCTGGATGAGGCTTTGAGCAACCTGGGCTAGTGGGAGGTGTCCCTGCCCATGGCAGGGGGGTTGGAACTTGATGATCTTTGAAGTCCTTTCCAACCCAAACCATTCTGTGATTCTATGATTCTATAAACAGACAAAAGAAACCAACTTAAGAGCTGAGAGAGCTGAAGTTTGAGAAGATTAAGGATGGCACTGAGCCCATCTACTTGGCTACCTAAAAATGAGGTAACTTGGTCAAGCTAGTCATGGGGCTACCTCTGCAATGAATGGAGAGTGGGGACCTGCAGAGCACATTTTATTCCACTCATCTCTTTGCAGTCACCACAGAAAATGCCCAGAGAGCTATGATAGACTGGGCATGGAAAAGTCAGAAGGGTACCCTCGGGCAAAGCTGGAGGCACAGACAGCACAAGCCAGGCAGCCGCCTCAGCAGTGCTCTAACCAGCTCTGCATCAGCTTTCGTCTCCAGGGAGCACTGCGTAGCAAAGGGTTTTTGCTTGACAAAAACCAGAATCCACAAACATTAGATCATCCTCTAAGCTTGAAATAATAATGATAACAACAAACTAGCTTTAAGGACAAAACAGAAGTGTTTCCTGATCTTATTTGCTAGAAAAGACTGATGAGTGCAAGAAGCATTAGGAATCAGCAATGTTTACCCAGAGCTTCTGCTCTGATCTGCGCTCACAAGGACACCAAACTTCTCTTTAAAGAGCATGTTCAGAGATAAAACATTTAGGCAGAACATTGTGAGGTAAAGCAAGATAAATATTATCTTTCCTCAAAAGTGCTTTTCTCTTTGAAGTAGTTGTCTTTGTGACTCCTGCTTGAACTCTAGAAGTAAACTGAAGTTTGGCTTCCAGGTCTGCAGAACCATGGGCAAACCCATTTGTCTGAGTCCACCTTCACGTCAGGCTTTGATCACCTGCAGTGGTTATCAGCTGTAGTGTAAGAGCTGGCTCTTGGGGTCAAGAGAGTTGGATAAAGAAGGAAATTCTAATTACAGTCTGTTCCAATAAGCACAGAAATATAGCAGAGACAAGTCCACTACCTCAGAGTTATTAGGGTTACAAGATGTTGATGATGCACATGATCTGCTTTGTTACCAAATGCTACTTAAATTGTGGATTGTTGCCACAATGTGAGAGTTGCACCAAATGATTTAGACTTGGGTTTAACAGAGGTCACTGCCTATGTAAGTCTGACTTGCAATGGTATTTAAGTGCCTGGAGATGCTTAGTTACATTTTCAGAAGCTCTGGTGTACACAAGTCTGCCAGTGCAAAATAGGGAATTTCTTTTGAAAATCTCTTTGAGGTCCCTGTCTGCAAGTTTTGAGTGGGATTTCATCTCACCCTGCCTCAGCTGTCTGAAAATGAGCTATGCACGAGTCCCTCTGTAGTCAGTGCACAGAGACGATCACCTGCAATAGCTGTCTGAAAGAGGCAGGGTGAGTTTCTTTGAAAAGGAAGTTTTTCTCACTGGTAGCTGCAGGAGCCCAGATGAACTTACTGCTCATCTCAGGATGGCAAGGTTAGATGAGATGAATCCCGCTCTGTCAAAAAACTATTACACATCTGGTCATTCCTTTAGAGTTAACGGAAAGGATGATGCATATGCTCTCCAAGGGAAAAATAAATCATTGTTCACATCCCGGTCTCATCTCCTGTAACATAAGCATGTCCATCTTATCTGAGAAAGGAAGGAGGATCAAAGAGGCTTTAACTGAATGACTGCAGGCATCTGAAAATAGAGAGTGGGGAAAAGAGAAAGAATAGAATATTAACAAAAAGGTTATCTTCTATTCTCTGAATGCTTTTAAAATGGTGTTTCCATTAGTCAGAGCTATGTTCCTGCATACCTGGAATTTTTCTTGTCTTTATACATTGCTCAGCTTCACTGAATGCTTAAAAATTGAGACATACTGATGCCCAAAATACAGCTAGAGTCAAGTAGGAAGTTCAGAGGAAAGCATGTTTTTGTACCCAAATCTATATGCAGGGACCTTACTTGTAGCATAAACTAGAAAAAATACCAATTTGTGGTGACAGCAGATTTACTGTGACTTAATTTTTCTAAGTTAACCCATAAGTAAGTTTTATTTTTCTTAACTGAAATTTGTATTTAATGTAAGTGTGACTTTTCTTCCTCTCAGAGTCTTGAAACACCAAGAAACTAGCTAATGCGCTGTGGAGATAATATTACACACAATACAGTACTTGATATGCTGCTTTCAATATGTAAGTTTAACAGAAAAGCTTGTTTTTCAGAATAAGATTTTAGCGTGAACTTTAAGCATGCTCTGGAGCCATCACGTAAAAAGTCCTTCAGAAAGTTTCTTTGTAAGCAGAGCTTCAGCTTGACAACATCTGCAGATAATTTTATGGTGATTTATTCCTTTTTGAAGATCATCAGATTGTACTGATCTTTACTCTTTTCCTCCATTGCTTTCCCTTCATGCAGCATTTTAAAAGTTGACATTTTTGTCATGTTGTTGACCTGGGCAGCACAAGCGCAACTACAGCAACAACATTACTCATGTCACCTTCTCTGAAGTTTCTCAGCCAACAAGTATTGAGGAGGTCATTGCTCTGACAAGGCTCTGGGCAGCTCCCCACTGATGGCTGCTGAACACATTCCCCTTTAATGGCGATACCAAAACCAAACACTGCCTTTTGGAATTTTTGATTTCGTAAGAGCTCGGTGGGACTGAGGTCTCACACTTGGTAGCAGTCCAAGGATTTTTGCCAGAATGCCATCTGCCTTGTTCCTCATCTGTTTTTTTTTTCTTTTTTTTTTTTTCTTTCTCAAGGTAGATTCACTTGGAAACATAGACCTACATGTGTGCCCACACATAGATATTCTAGGTAACACTGAAAGCTAGACAAATGCCTTCCTATTGTATTCACAAAAATATTCTTCTTTGGTAGAAATTGTCATGAAAAAACCTCCAGTCCTGGACAGAAGACGGAGATTGTTTTTCTTTCATTCTCAATGTATTATTTTTTAATATATTCTGAATATATTCAAGCATGCCTCATTAACACATCCAGAAAGGCTTTGACATCTTGAAGACTCTGGTCTAAAAGTTTCTGCTTTAATACTTTCTCGTTTGTTTTAAATCTGTTTTGAAAATCCCAAAGGCTACCAAAAGGCCAGCTAAAATCTAATATAAACAAGCTCCAGTCCAGCTGAAAGGTAGCTTTGCACTAATGGTCTGGGTCTAGAAATCCTTATAAAAAGGCTTTAAGTTACTTTATATAAAGGATTTTCTTCTATCAGAGAAATGCCTTCTTTGCTCTGAGTAACTTTCTGGGGATTTTTTGACTGAAAAATGATTTGTTGATTTCTGAGATCCGTTTAAGCTCTGGAAGTAATGCCCCTTCATCTAGGTCCCATTTTCCACACAGTAAGAAGTTAAGAGAAGTCCTCTTTTTCCACTGGCCAAACATTACTCCACAGCCTTACTCTTTTGAGGGAAATGCATAAAGGCATATGCTGCTACACACTCATCATCCAGGACAAATTTTTAAAGATAATAACTGAATTTCTATTAACAAACTGCATGAGTAGTTTGATTTTTTTTCTATGTTCCCTGTGCTTACTTTTGTGTTACTATCTTCTCCTAATACTTGGGTCTAGGAAACCTGCACTATATGCCCCTACTCACTCCATAAAGCAACGTTTCTCTTTAAAAGGTCCAACTGTTAGTGTACTGCTAAAAGCCAAATACAAGTGAATTTGTTTATTGTAAGACCTTGTGCTGCAAAGCATTATTGCAATAATGAATCTGTTTGTGATGCTCTGATCCTGCCATCATTTAAGCGCATGGTTACACGGAACTGAATGACTTCACACACATAAGGTGAGTCACGAGTTTAAGTGCATACTGAGATGAGCTAATTTTCCCTAACGTACTTTGCCAAATCTTCATCTATTTAAATACTTTTGAGAAAGGGGAAGGAAAAAAAAAAGTCATTACATTAGAGAATGACTAAAGGATTTTATTTTGGTACCAATATATTAAAAACCTATATCAGCAGATTGTTGAACCTCTCCTCTAGTTCCCAGCTTGCTTTTTGGTCTCCATTACTGACAATATGTAGTAAAATGCTGCAAGTGAATTACAGCCTGCTCAAGATTATTATTCTATGCCCTCTCCCATGAAAGATCTAAACAAACACAGTGGGAAGGCAAAGGGAGGAGGGGGTTGCCATTATTTCAAAGAAAAGAATATTTAGGACATTTTATTCGCATTTGAGAATGGAGGACTTATAACAACATCCAAAAAGTGCATTCCTAAGCAAAACATAGTGTACATTTGGAAGATGAGGAATAATTCCTGTATTTGTTGAAAGCTGTTTGTAGAACAAAAAAAAAATGTGCAACATATATCGGATGGTGAAATCAGTTGCTTGGTAAATAACATTCTGCTTGGTGTGACAGTAATGAAGAATTTTATCTACAGCCACTACAATCATAGTTTGCAGCATCTGTTAAGCATTTTATTGACTCTTATTTAGGCAAGCACACTAACATTTCCATGAAGAACCTTAGGTTGTAGTGTTTGGCAGCCTTTCCATCTGCCTTTCTACCCCCCTCAGAAAGATTCATAAAAATTTAATTTTTGTCTAGTTTCATAGCAAATAAAAACCATGGGCCAGGTCATGAGCTGGTGTAAAGCAGCTCAGTGCCTTCCTCCCATTTCCCAAGTAAGGCTCCAAGCCCATCCAGTTCGCATTTCTCTGCAGCACAGGGGATGCCCACTGAGAAGCTGTAGGTTGGATAGCCACTGTCATGCCATGCTGTATCCAGGCTGAGAGGAAAGTCGTACTGGCTGGGGGGGCACACCGAAACAGCCATACCGCTCTAGATGGGCTCTGTGTACCTGAACCAGCCTTGGACAGGGAGTGGCACCTGGTACCCCTACACGGGGCTGTGCATAGACATGACTTCAGACACAAGTCCTCTCCTGCTGCCAGGACGCCCATAAAACATTTATCTATGGCAAGGCAGCATGATCATGGCTAATTAAGTTTATAATTATCTGTAGCCTTGTCCTCCCTGATTTTTTTGATGTATTTCTTGTTGTGGTTGCTTGTTTTTTAATTATACTTAGCCTGCAGATTATTCAAGACAGGGAGTGGGTACTTTCACCTTTTACACATGGCCTGAGAGGTGCCCTCTAGGCTGAGTGATCGTCATGATGATGTAAAAAGCTCCAATAATGACAAAAGATCTTAACTCAGGGGGAATATAATCCAGTAGGACTGTGTGTTTCATAATCTTATCTTGAAGAGAGGTTCCTGTAAAAAAGGGAGGAGGAAAGAAAATATGTTTGGTACAATGTGTTAGGTAAGGAACTAGTAGTAGTCTTCGGTAAACAAGGTTTCAAAAAAAACCTTCTCTTAAAATATATTTTATTGAGTAACAATCATGTGCCAAAAATAAGCTAAATTACATTTTACCTTTTCTTGAATAGAGTTTAAAAGTTCTGAGTAATGGCATTGGTTGAACGATTATGTAAGTTCTTAAAATATAAGTAGTTTCTTGATGCTTTCCACTTTGGGGCATCTTTCTTTAAAAAAAACACACAACAAAACCAGATGCTGCTCTACGTGCATAGGAGAAATCAATGGATGGGATCAATATTCCCTCCACAGGTAATAAATGCTGAGAAGCATTTCTGTCTATCTAAATTGATCCTAGAGAATTCTTTAAATTGGTTCTGATGTGTATAAAAATCATTTCCCTATTGATCAAAGCTTTTCTTTCTTTCTTTCTTTGATATGTTATTTCATCTCTGCCATTGGTAATGGTCTCAGGCTTCTCTGTGCAGTTATGGTAAATAGAATTTCTTAAATCCACGCAAAATTACAATTTTAATGAAATAAGAAATAACTGGCTTTGTGTCTTTGAAGATGAATGCTTTGCTTACAGTTAGGCAGTGCAAGTATTTTTAAACTGGGGAAGTTACTACATCTGAATTATTTACAAGCCTAAACTAACAGCCGTACTTTTACTAGAAGCAATTGTCCGAATCCAGCACCCCGACTAGTCCATTTGCTCTGAGAGGAAGAGCTGCTGGAACAGACAGGAGAGTTTTTGGTCTTCCACTGTCCTTGTTCTGCTCTGTACCTGAGCAAAAGAGTTAATGTTAGCTGCTGAGCCTGTGGAAAAAAAAAATCTTCTGGGATAACAAACAGTGCCAGTTACCAGTATGAATGTCTCAGCCTAACATGCTACAGGAAGCTGTGGATTTGTGACCTTCATAACGGCACTATCTTATTAACATTTAAGCTGCTAGACTACTCTAGAAACATTAAAGTACTTCTCTGCTAAAACAGGAATTTTCAGAGTGTTTGATTATTGAATGTTAGATAATTTGTAAATTAATTGGCCTGAAGGAAAGTTTAATGCTTCACGGTGTCTGTAAAGGGCTCGCCAATGAGGACTGGTGCTGGCGGTTTGTTCGGACACGGCAGCGTGCGTATGTAGCAGTCAGACATGTGAGTGGGACGCGCTGGGACAAAGCGGGCAGGTTAGGTCTGTTGGAGCTTTTGCTCTGAAGAGGGCTCCATGACCAACCATTTGAGAAATCAGCTGCTTGACAGCCTTTAGAATTGTGACTTATTTTGAGATTAAACCTTAAGGCTTTGGCAAACATCAGTTATTGACTGTCAGAGCGTAATATCAGTAAACTGGTCTGCTTTTTAGGCTTTCCCAGTCCAAAGATGTCTCTGTTTCCAGCTGTTTGAATGCAGAAACCAGTAAAGCAGTACTTGTCTTGGCAAGGTTTCACTCAAAATTCATTGTATAAAGAAGACTGTAATCATGGCTGTGATCTCTGTTAGGCTCTTATGGAATATAAATTAAACTCTCTTTTGACAAGTACAGGTTTTGTTCCCTCTACCCCAAGTAATTTGGTTCTATCAACCCCACCAATCAATCTTTTCTAGTTTTGTCTTCTGAAAAAAGGCAGTAACAAATTAAATTGCTTCAACATACCAGCACTATTTTAAATTTATCCACCAGTTCAAAGTAGGAGATGGATTTCATATTGTATGGCTTCAGTTTTGTTAGTATTTACATAGCAGCATAGGTATGCAAAGTTCCTTGCAGATGGGAAAAAGCATGTTGCTTACTTAGATGTAACATAATGGATGTGCTTCAGTGAATGCAGTAACTTTGATTGTAAGCTCTCATGTTTACGTCAGTGTGGAGACTCCAGTAAAATTACTTCTCTTTCTTTTTGACAGATTCTTGCTTTTGACACTGTATGGCTATGGCCTTTCTTAGGTCCATAACTTTATGTATATTTGGAAAATTTACAGGGCCAGATTTCCATACAAGATAATTAATTTTATTTACCCCATTCTCCAAAGTGGATTACATGTCTTAGAAGTAATAGTATCTTTTGAGGTTCTAATTGATCTTAGGGTTCAGTTCTGGTCTCAAAACAACGTGGGGATGTGACTTTAGTATCAGGAATAGTTTTTCTAGAAGGGCATGAGTGATTTTTATTGTTTTGTTAAGTACAAATGTATTTCCAGCCCAAACAACAGCACTACATTTGTAATTAATCAGTGCCTAAACCCAAGAACATCACCAGTCTGGAGATGGCAGCCTGGCTGGGTAGCACACATGAGATCAGGAACAGAGTTTTTTCTGTGTGGGATGCTGGGGCTGGAAACCTGCAGAGGTAGCTTACCCAAATGCTGGGGGGGGGGAAAGGGAGCTGAAGGTGTGTGGATCGCTCAGAGGAAATTCAGTTATGTCCCAAAAGAAAGGTGACTGTTCAGAAATACTGTGTCCCATGCTGGGCTGCTCCTGACAGCTTCTCTGGCTGCCCCCCGCGCCCAGGCTAGCTGGGATTCAGACCAGCGTTCTGGTGGAAGCTCCGTGTTTCACCTACACCACCTGGGTGATAGTTTGGAGCCTGGCTCGGCTCTGGATTTCTCTGTGGATCCCCAGGGAGGGAAACAGCAGTGATACCATGGGCTGACTGAAGCTTGAGGTTTGCATATGGACGAAGCATTGATCAGTCAAGTACATTTTAGTGTACAAATATTTTTTCTGGGTAAGTCATTGCCTCTTAGCAATTCCTTGCACAGAAGTTGTTTATACATTTCATTGCCTTTGCTGCCTTCCTCTCTCTACCTTTTCTAACTCACTGCATCCTTTCCGAAGCAAGTGACCAGATGGCCAGAGCTTATGTTATTCTAAGGACATAATAGGGGTACATCAGAAAAATTACTACCTATGTTCTAGCAATAGGCAACAGGAAATCAGCTGTAGTTAGTACAAAGGCTGCTACTGTAGGTTCTCTTTGTCATCGTAATGTGCTTTGTCATCACTCCTGTCTGACAGTTTGAGGAAGAAGGATGAGCTCAGGACTGGCGTGGGGTCAGCCAGAGCAAAGCTTTATTTTAGCTCCCCGTGTTGCCTGTCTGGGCGGTGCACCAGCAGGTCTGGAGCAGGTTCTTTGGAAGCCTTGTGAGCTGGAGATCTAGAGGTGTTCAGAGCTTTGCATCTTCTAAGCTGCAACTGTTCATTTCACTACAAATCAGCATAACTGCTGAGTTCAGCGTGTTCACATAGACCAGCTCCACCTGACAGTTTGGCCTCAGGTATGAAGAAAAATTTCTCTTCAGGCTTTTGTCTTTCTCTGAGTGTTGTATCAAAGTGCCTTTGTTAATGCACAAGTAAGTATCCTTCATTAAAAAAGAGCGTTACATGACAATTATGTAATATTTTTGTTTGCTTTCCTAATTGGAGAACATTTTGAAAGAGCAATAAAACACAATTTGTTCCCTCTTTCTGAAATGAAACATCTCCTTTTGGAAGGAAGGAGGGAGTAAATTTACATTATAATGAGCAAATTGTTATGAGCGCTTAGATCAGTGTTGACATAAGGGGCGACGGAAATGAGATGTTCTCATTTTGTGCGTTCCCCTCCCCTTTCTTTCCCTCTCGCATGCATCTGCCTGTGCATCCTGCTCCTACCGAGCAAGGAAGTTGCTGTACTTGTAGCCAACAATAGTAACATGTCAGAACTCAGCTAACAAAATTAATGATTCTTCACCAGGGCTGCCTCATTCACCTAAACCCTGTCCCTGCTGAGGACTTGTGCAGTTTACTGCTGCGCCTCCTAGCTGCTTGGGTTTCAGTGTGCCTCTCTATTTTCCTATTAGTTTTATCATTTCCCAATACTGTTGGAATATTGGCATGGACTAACCAGATGAGAGTGCTATCGTTTTGCTTCAGGTATATGATTTACCTAGCAAAGAGTTTAGAAAAATGCACAGTTGGGGTCTGCTCCTTCTCTGCTGCCAAGCCAGGGGGGGCTGAATTAGGCATTGAAGCTGTTGTTTCAGTTATCAGTCTGTCCTGCCCTTACTTTCTGGAAGTGAACTGCAGTTGTCCAAATCTTTTCTCCTTCCCATCCCTCTCTCTCTTTGTAACAAGTGGGTTCGCTACTGGTTTTAAGAAGCTGAAAGTGACACTAACCCCCTGCCCAGCTGTTGCAGTGTCAGGGCTCCAGGCACAATGGCATTTGTTTGGCTCCTAGAGAAGTCATCGCAGCGATTGCCTGGAGAGTCTGGCTGCAAGTGAAATCCATATGCAATGCTTCTGTCAGCAAAGGCTTGCTGCAAGAGAGTTTATAATAAATATTCACATCTGCTGCTTTGGACACTCTAATCCATCCTAGAGATCTTTGCTGTGTCAGGCTTTGTTCTAGATGAAGAAGCTGGGTAGTTATAAAGGTTTGCAAATAGGGCATATTTATCATGGTTAGCTCTACTTTCTAGGTCCCGTTCTTGCACAAATATCCATGACCACACTAAGCATAACTTGTGATTAAATATTCTCAATGCATTTGTAAGATGTTTTAGACTATGTGTTTCCTTTGATAAATGAAGCAAATGGCAGTTGTTTACTTCCTGGGCTGTCAAATGAAGCAATCGGATCTCAGCGAGCAGAGCAGAGAACATTGTGGTTATGAATTAGTTTGAATGGAAGGGCACGATATTCCCTGGATACACATCACCTCGCACGTTAAAATAGGGACAGATTCCTCTGTACTGACTTCTGTTGGGCAATATGTTCCCATTGGCTACTTGGTGAATAATCAGAATGACTAAAAATAGTAAACTATCTCCTGGTTTTCATCATCTTCCCAAAAATTATGACCTCAGTGCCAGATTGACTTTGTCAGTGTCAATATTAATTATTGCTCTGCTGCTGATGTCTTTGCTTTCAGAGAGAAAATTCTGATAGATAAAAAGAGCAGTAATCATTTGCAGGGTATATTGAACCTGTTCTTAATAGAAAAAGGTGTTTGAGCAAGATCATGACTGGCAGGACAATGATCCTGTTGTTGGGAGGGCCACATCGGCTTTGAAATTAATGTATTGATCCTCTTTTTGGTTTTTTGTATGTGAAACTCATGATTATTGTAGTTAATTTCTAAAAGGAGAGAGTCTGTTTCTGGTGGCTGGATAAGTAAAAGGTGCTTCAAACATACCAGCTGTTACTGCTGCTTTTATTTAAGCAGGAAGATAATAAACTTGCAAACACATTCTGCCTCATTGAGAGTGATGAAAATTGAGTCCATTTGTTTTGTAAATAAACACATGGAAACTGGGAACTCCTTAGAGCCTTTTTTTACATTTTCTTCTATTTTTTCCTACTGTTAGTAACCCAATTCTATACTAACTATCCCATTATGGTTGTTTTTTCCATAAGGCTATAAGGGAGCATGGCACTCAGATCAGTTAGATGCCCAACCTCCCTGAAACTCAGTTGAAAACCCACGTCCTCGTTCCTTACAGAACTGTACCAGACAAGCAGCTTTAAGAACATGGTTTGATGCTCTGGGTATCAGAGGAGTATCTACTTCTCTGGTGCTCAGTCTGTGCGTCAGGATCTGGCCCTGAATACTTGTATCCAAATATAAGCAGAACAGAATAGCTGTGCTTCTAATGAGTAGCATGCCAGGGTCTCCAGATTCACTTAATCACTCCAAAATTCAATCTCATTAATATTGATCTGTCCAACTTCCTGATAATTTATCTCAGAAAACAGGACTATGAACAATGTGGGCATCTTTAAAGCGACAATCTCAAAACTTCCAGTGCCGCTCTCTTGCTTTGCCTTTGCAAATAACTTTTCTTTGAATTTCAGGTCGAATCGTGGCTCTGGCGAGCGGCGATGGATCTGTTAAGATTGTGCAGCTGGAGTGTGGGCAGCTCTGCAGCCTGCGGGGCCAGGGCGGCGAAGTGCACACCGTTATCTTTGATCGCAAGGCGGAGCGGCTGCTCTCCGGCGGTGCTGATGGCACTGTTTGTCTCCGGACCAGAGGACCGGCACGCTGCTTAACGTAACCTTCATCTCCAGGCGTTACGGGAAAAAAATGGTTTGATAGCAGCATGGGTTTGGGGAAGTGTTTTCATACTTAATGTTTGCAGTGGGAATAATCGCCCGAAATGAGTAATATTCTGCATTTTATCCGACTAAAGTCCCCAATTTCTCCCTCTTTCTGTTGACACAGTGTTTTCCCGCACATCAAGAATCTCTCTTTCGGTGGTTTCTGGAGAAACAGCTTTACAATGACGCCTAATGCCAGAGCAGACGAATTGCAAGGAGATTGATTTTTAACGTAACACCACACGAGACACAGGAGCCGGGGCGCCCCTGTCCCCGCAGCAGCCCTGTGGCAACATGTGAAGTTTTAACAACGCAGCCGTGGGGAGGGTTGGGGTGGATTT
>NW_010097726.1:89639-154273 GCF_000699245.1 Pterocles gutturalis | reverse complement strand
TGCTCGTCCTTATTCACGCAATCAAAGCTTGTATCGTGAACTGAGTGCCAGTGTGCTGCTCTACCTGCTGTAATAATAAATTATTTTAGCAGAAAGGTATGCGTAAACAACAACTTTGATTTTCTTTACCAAGTTATCAGAACTTTTCTTAGAAAAACAAGTTTATGATGTGGTCTCCCCTTTTAGCTACAGACTCTTGACCCTGTTGCTGGGGGAGTGTTATTGAATACAGAGCCTGAGGTTCAGTTGCTGTTAGGGATCTCACTTATGTTTGGAGGTAAACTGTGGGAAAGCACCACTAGAGGTCACTCAAAATTAATTGTTACCTAATTAGCACATTTTGACCCTACATTTTAGGATGTTCTACTGCTTTCATATTTAAGGCATTGTCAGCTTTGACTCTTCAGATAATTCTGACAAAACTCAGAGCAGTTGGAGATAGAAAATGTTCCTTCAGCTCTTCCCTCATATGGTTCTTTCCAAGGCTCCCGAATCAGCTCTGTGCTTGCCTCTGAAGGCAGCAAATCATTCTTTCCTTAGCAAGAAGCTTAATAATGCTGGCAGTGATGAACACTCTAGAAGTGTCGGTTTTAGAGGTGTTCAGCCCTAGCTGCGTTATCTCAAATAGCTGGTCACCTATTTTGAAAACTAGACCAAAATGAATTGTAGAAGTGAGGGAATATATAGGGAAAAAATCTTTCAGTGTTTCTAGGTGCAAAATGAATTGTAGAAGTGAGGGAATATACAGGGAAAAAAATCTTTCAATGTTTCCATGTCCTTCCCCACCTGCACTGCCCCACTGTAATTTTTTTAACTACTGCTATATAAATGAAAAAGTAGATCTTTATAACAATTTTTTGGCTAACTGAAAGAGGTGATTTTTAACTACTGCTATATAAATGAAAAAGCAGATCTTTATAACAACTTTTTGACTAACTGAAAGAGGTGAAAACAAAGTTTAAATTTGATTAATGGGTATGTGTTGAAAAATCTCTGCATGTGTTTAATCAAAAGCAGATGTTCTATTTGCAGGGTTTTTTCATAATCTGTGAAAATGATGATGGCAATTTATTTGCCAAAGACAACAGGAAAAGGGATATCTAATTAGTACATTCTATAAGGTCAAGACTACCAACTGCTGGTGCACATGCATACATCACCTGAGATAGGTAATCAACCATTCCCAAAGGGACTGAGCCCTCCCATTGCTCAGTCGATAACGCGTGTTCATCCAAAGTGAGGAGACTTTCATCTCAAACACAGATCAGTGTAGGAAAACTCTTGGGCAGCCAAGCTCCCATAAAGGATGCTCTATCAAAAATGACCTACTCTTATTTAATTTCTCTTTCCAGGTTACTGCTGATCCTCTTCCCATCCCCACCCCTTCCACTCAGTTTAATTGACACAGTGTGGATTAGCTAGTCAGTTTATCCATATGTATGAACACAAAACCATAAAGAAAATTGCAGTTTCCTGGAAAATCATTTAATAACCTCACAATACCGGCATGTGTGCAGCTGGGGAAAAAAAACCCAAAACATTAAAGCCCTGTAAGATGAGCAAGAAATTTATCAGAGGCTCTGGTATCCTAGTTGCTTCATCAAAGTAATAAATAAATAAATAGTTCATCAACATCCGAAAAGTTGCATGGCTTCTTTCTTTACTTTCTAGAGAGATTAATCTTGCAGAGGTAGAAAGATTTTGCCACAAAATAGCATATTCACAGACTCAACTAATGGAATTTGGATGTAATTATAATTTTTTAAAACATTGAATCATCCTCTAAACTTCTACCCAAGAAGCCAGCAAGTAAAGGAAAAGAATTCTGCATTTTTTCTTTCCCTTAAGATCTGTAGCTACCAGATAATAAGACCTACTGTTTCCAGGTAGTCCATGATCTTAGACATCCTTTCTTTGTGCATACTTCATACATCGTGAAGACGTCAGCTTTCTAGTACTGATGAAAGTTGAGTCTTGCATCATGTCATCACATCTGCAAGCTTTGACCCTTTGGTGACCACACTGGTCCCTCTAAGGAAGTACTTGGTTGAACATGTTCCCTTTAGTTAGTCCTCACTGCATCCACAAAGATTCAAACTGTATTTGAATTAGAGAGGAAGAATAAGCACTGTTCAATAGTAACCCTACTGAAGACCCAAGCTTATCAAAGCCTCTTCTTTGGGAGACTTCTGCTGTTGCAGTTCTTACTCTAAAATGAGTAGAAGAGCTATTTAATATAGTCACCTTCTCTTGAGCTTGCACAGAAATGCTTGCTGAAATGTTGTCATGCAACAAAATAAATTTTTTAAGTCACGGAGAAATAAGATAGCAAACAACCAAAGCCTGATGTGGAGAAATGGAGAAAGAGGTTTGCCTTTTTTTTCAAAATAGTAGCTTTAATTTAAGGAAAAAACCCACACTGAGGAAGAGTTAGTACAAAAGGCCCATGGTTGAAGAGTCTTACTAGAGAAAATAAAAATCAGGTGGGCTCAGTCAGGGAAACTGCCATTCATTTTCAAGGAAAATTACAGCTTTTGATATGCAAATAGCTGTAGAACTCCAAAAGTCTTGAACACCAGCTACCTAAAGCTATCAGTCACCCTGGCTGGGTCGCCATAGAGCAATTTTTGCCAATTACATATCCCTTGTTCTCTGAACAGTCTATTTTTCTACCCATTGTTATGCTAGCAACTATTGTAAAATATTCTCAGTCGGGGCAAATAACCTCCTATTCCTTTCCTTTTCAGCTCCCCAAAAAGATCATCTAGCAGCAGAGAAAAGTTCCGAGCAAGATTCCTATCCAGCTGACACAACAATTTGCAAAGACTTCTTCCCCCCTGCAAACCTGCCTTTCATTCTGTATGCCTCATCATCGAAATGCTGATTTCCAATTTACAACATCATCTAAATCCAAGCCACATGAGCCTCCTCCTCTCAATCCCCTGTACAGATTTAACCCAAAAATCTGAAAGTAGGGAAAAACCAAAATTTCTCTTCTTGTTGAAAAACATGCACAGAATTTTTAAAATAAATAATACATTGGATAATGCAATCTTCAGTGATACATTTTTTTCCTCAGACTTTTAAAAGTATTGAATGCTGAATAATAAATATAGATGTCTCTCTCAATGTTGAAGTCTTCATCGAAGTGTAAAATCACTTCTTATATACTGGGTTTTAGGTGTTCCGGTTTTTGCAATAATTCAGTAAAGATTCAAGCTTCCTTCAAAATTAGCACTGAAAACTGAGGGAAATAAAAAAATCCTGGTGTATTAGTGAAATTATAAAGCAGAAGTCACAGTAGGCACTATAATCGAATGTATGGAGATGATAAACATATGAACTTGTATGGTATAAGTTTTTTATTTTGAACTAATCCATAAGCTGCTTTTGTAATTCTCTAAAAGCATATAAAAATAGGGACAATTCATTTAATGTGGCCACATCAATCCACACAAAAATCATAGGTTGCAAATGATAACAAGTATCTGTGATACTAAAAATATGCTACCTTATCCCACCTTATTAAATTAAAACTGGGTTTGTGTTCTCTGTTACAGCTGTTTCTGTTGCTTGTATTCTGCTTTCTCTGGACAACATTGTGACCTGCCCTGCTCTGAGCTTTATGTCTCCTGCTCTCCCTGGTGAAGAAGTTGAGATGTGCAAAGGTATTCTTTCTTTCAAATAAGTGGTTTTGATAGAAATCTCTCAAATGAACCAATTAAAAACAGAACAAATTTCCTAACTAAGCTGAAATGTGATGTAAGAAGACCCAGCTAGAAGTAGTATAGCTGTAGGAAATCAGCATAATAAAATTTAATAGAAAAATGCAAAACTCTTAAGAAGAAGGACTTGGACAAAGTTCTCAAATGATTGGTTTGATCTGCTCAGTCTTAGTCTCGTGTGCTCCTGAGGACCCAGATGTACGTGCCCAAGTGGCCTGGTCAGGATCACTTGTGCATGACAGAGGACAAGGGACATTGCTGACTTCCTCACTTTATCCTCTGGGTTCTTCTTGGGTGAAGACAGTAAACTCATTCTGGATGTGCTTTTTATACACTTTAGAAATTGATGCTGGCCAGGATATTTTGCCTCATTATTTTATGGTTCCAGTTCTGTTCTTTGTCATCTTGTCCCCTTATCTTTGTATCACTTGGTCTCCATCTTCTGTAGCAATTAAAAGATGTCATTCTTTTAACCCCTGTTTTGCTGTTTCTTCTGGTGCTTTCCAGACATTTCCATTCCCCTGTGTTTATAACCATCACCAGCCTCTGTGCAGTGACCTCTGCCTGGGTACAAAACAGTCATCATAAAATCATTAAATCCCAGCTTGCTTTACTCTGTACTTTGTTTCATTTACTTTTACCGTGATGGGATATTTCCAGCATGCACAGCCACCCCCACAGCAGAGAGCTCCTGGAAGCACTTGCTCTCTGTAGCAGATTTCTTTTGCCATTGAACATGGTAAATCCTGGAATTGTTGGAGCTTGGAAATTGTCCCAGACAGGGCACATAAGGGAGACTGGGAATCACACACTGGAATCAAACCCCCTGCATTTAGTGACAAAATCTTGGATGCAGGCTCTAGCTTCTGAAGATGGGAAGAGGCGCTCAGCTAATATTATCTGGTAATGTGAAGCTAACTGCAGATAAAAAGGGTTTCCTGTGTCCAGAAAAGAAGCTGTTAGATTGGATTATACTGGACAGAGATACAAAGTGTTAGTGAAGAGTCACCCTGACAGTGCTGCTTTGCTGGTTACATGCATCCGTAGACCTTCCCCCAGAACTATGTGTTTGCAAATAGAAGGAGTAATTTGGGGCTCAGTCATAAAGATTGGCTTTGGATATTTCTGGGCACCCAGAGCTGGAGTTCTTCAGCCCATGAACCTGTTAGCAGGTATTCCACATGTGTTTTGAAAGGGTAATCCGTAGCATTGCTTTTTTCGGAAGCTCTAAACCTCTAAACCTCCTTTTGGAAGCTTTAATCTCTAAAAATGGTATCACTGGCCAAGCGTTTTCATATATCCACATGCTTATGAGCACATATTTATTTTCTTTCCCCATTCATGAAGGAATCCTGGAGAGACACTAGAGGACACTGACCACTTCCGTTAGCTTGCACACTCAACATGAACTGGTATTTGGTATTGTCAATATTGGGTAGGCTGGCCATTGAGCCAAGTGCAAGCAGGACCAGAGCAAAGCTTCACCAGACTTGGGCAAGAGAGTTGGACGGGTGGGTCTCCCAACACACCTGATGCTGTTTCTCTGGCTGCTTGCAGCGAGGCAAAGCCTTGGGCCAAGTGGCAATGCTAAAGACTAATCGGAAACCATGGAGATGATGCAGGCACAGTTAGTGATTTTTTATCTTTGAATGAAAGCATTGGTAGGTGTTAAGATGGTTATATGTATCGCTTGCAGGTGTGCAATAAAGATGGTCTTTTCCTTTTTCATATTCTTTGTAAGATATCTTCCTTAACCTTTGGCACAGCTCTCTCCCCAGGCCTGGAAGACTGAACTGAAATGCCAATTTGCTCCTCTCCTAGCTAATTGGAACTAGAGCACAGATATTTCACAAGAGAAAAATGATGAGCTGGCTTCCCTGCATCTGCTCTGTTTGTCTCCATTTTTTACATTTATACTGTCTCGTCTGCTCTGCTAAACTGCCAGTCATCTCCTGAGGACGCTTTCTCTACTTGACAGCTCGTAGGACTGTCTGAATTTCCCTCGTCTCCAGTGCATGCTTTTAGGCCCCGAGGCTGAGACACACCATCTGGGAGCTGGACCTGTGGACACGGTGGCTGCTCAGAAAGTGCCTTGTAGTTATGGATCTCCTCATTACCACCACAGTAGCTGTTTCTGGGCTTGGAGGAGATCACTGCTAACGAAGGAACATTGCTGAACTATTTCCACTGCTTACTTGGTTTTGAAGGAGCTGGTGGTTGAATTGCTGCTGGCTCACCCTCATCAGCTCTGTTTATTGAAGGGTTTTAAGTTGCTGCGTATGAAAGCCTCACTGATGGAGGCTTTGCTTCACCCTCAGACAAAGTCTTCATCTTATTAGTCTCAATGTCAGATCTTGGTGCTGCCTTCTCCACTGTTGAGCAAGGGCTCCCACAACTCCCAGAATGCAGCAGCTTTACAAGAAAAAAAAAATACTGGACAGAATAATTTATTTTTTTCTTGCAATAATCCTGAAAATGGGCCATGACTGAAAAGTTTCGAGGCAGAGGGGTTTGACGCACTTGATTTTTTTTTTTCAGAGTATTTTATATTGAAACTGTGGATGCCACTGTTATGGTTATGTTATGTAGGGTTATGAGACCATTAAAAGGGTTTAGAGTTTAGCTAGGCCTGAGGACACTTATTAGCCCTGATTTTCTGTCCTGCTCTATCCTATCAGGTTTCTTTCTTCCTCTTTTGGAATACTAGCTTACATAATCACCTAATTTATATAAATGTGCAAGGAATGAAATGTAATGAAAAAACTTCTACTCACATACCTTGGAAACACCACCATTACATAAAAATACATATAAATAAATAAACATCTCAAACACCTGAAGTGACATGTAGCCACATTCAATTCCTGCACTGGAAGCTGCTAAGCCTAGGAAATGTAAAAATGCAAAGCACAAAGAAAAAATGAGCCAGCCTCTTTCGAAAGCTGTGCGTCTCATTGGCAAGGGCTGGTTTGCTTTACTGTCTCTTGGTTCTTTGACTTATTTGTTTCTTGGGTGGAACAGCTGCCTACAGGTTGTACCTACACAAGCGAATCCAATGTGACACAAAGCCAGAACATTGCAGTATGTTGCTTCTTGTACTAATAAATATTTAAGGATAGAGCCTAAGTACTTCTTCTTCAGCATTAGATCCTTCTCTGTTGCAGCTGGCAAAAAACAACTCGCAGATTGCTATCTGTAATGGAAAATATATAAAAAAGATGTTGGTAAGCTTATGATAATGGGTCATATATTTTGAATTGATTTTTGTTTCTCAGTAAAATTCCACAAAACTTTTTTTTTTTTTTTTGTAATTTCTAGTGGCCAACACTGTCCCTCTTCTTATAGGTCAACCATGAGGGAATGGAGAAAAAGACTGGCCATGGGTCACAATTCAAGGCTCTTTTCTTAATGAAATATGGTCTAAGAAAGGGAGAAGAAGCACGTCAGCCATTCAGGGTTTGAACATCCTTCTCCCCTCTTCCCCCACTTAGTGTCAAGTGAGAGACTTACCCAGCTCAGTCCCTGGTGATGCTCGTTAGCAAAGTGTGCTGGATCCAAGTGACAATGCCAAACTGCTTTATAAGCTCGCCTTGCCTAGTCAGTTCCATGACTCTAGGATAAGCAATCACAGCTTTACCAGAAGCCCTAAAAATAATATTTGTACAGTTCACATGACAAACAGGCATGGGCAGAATGCATTTACAAAACCAGATAATATTAATTGCTTCCAGGAGCGTCTAGAGACTACTCTACCTAAAAATATTTGAGGTTTTTCATGAAAACTCATATATTGTGGCACACAGACAGCAGAGCAAACATTTCACTCATTTCCTCTCTGGATTTTGAAATTAAGCACAGGGAAGAAAAATGCAGCCTGTATTTAAAAAAAAAAAAAAAAAGCCACACCTGTGTTCAGCAGTCCATTTCAAAAACTCCCTATCCAGCCGTGTTGGGTTTCACTGGGTAATCTGTTGATTGAATAGAGAAGGTCATAAATTTGGGATCTATTTCTAGAACCTCAAATGCTTACTCCTCCTGGGGCATTTCTTGCTTGAAAAATAGGAATTCAGGAGGAAAAAACAAAGTTGGAAAGTAGCTCAATATTTTCTTCTAGGAACACCCTCCATCCTCAGTTCTACAATGAAATTTGGCTTCTGTGGACATTTTCTCTGAGTTAGGGTAAAGCCTGTGGTGTAAGAGTCATTGTTTTACTTGCCATGAATATTCTTTCCTTTCTATCAGGATAGCCCCTCAATCAGAGAATAAAATCCTAAAGCCAGTTTTTGTGTGGCAAGATTTTTATTGACAAATAAGAATAAAGTAAAACAATGACTTTCCACCGGCTTTACCCATCTTTATTTAATGTGCCAGAAAATTCCACTGGTTCAGTGGGAACAGGAGTTATATTTGGCCTCACTGTGGGTTTTACTTTTATTATTCTAGAATGCCCATTTATTTTTCTGAACTGGTGAAAGAAAATTAACTAATATAACTATACTTTCTTATTTCTGGATGCTGGTGTGGAGTTAACTTGGTGAAGGCTTGAAAACTGAATGCTATCAAGATGCTGTGGAAAAGCCCAACCATTTAAAATTCGTAGTTTCAGGTTTTACGAGATACGAGTCCATTCTGTTTCATTATAAACTAGAAGGGATTTTTCACTGAGATCCGAGAAGTAAACTGGAAACGAGAAGATGGAACAGAGATTCAGAATGACTATTTGGGAGCTGTGATCTTTACATAGGATAATTAATGTTGCAGACTGAAAGAAGACAAGGAAACACAGCTAGGAAACATATTCCACAGAAAATATATTCTACAGAAAAGTATACTCACTTTAACAGAATTGACATTTGACTTTCTAAATGTTTTTGTCAACATTCCATCAGGCTTACTTAGCTAACATAAGTTCACCCCAAGAATCACCCTTACATTCTAAAATATTGTAAATGTTACACTCCTTCCACACTGCACTGCACACCGGGATATTCGGGGCTGTCATATGTGGGGCAAATCAGAAAAGAAATAACACAGAGCTTCAGCCTCGAACAATGCAAAAGTCTCTGTTTTCTTCCATAATGCATACAGAGGATGTCCCAGGAGTTCAAATGCGGAATTTCATCAGTAAATCCGAGATTGGATTGAATTTGGTGAATCCATGAAGTGGATTTTCGATACCAAAAGACTGTCATTTTGGAGGGTGATTTAAGAGCTTTGAATATTGTTGTCATCCTTGGTGTTATGAAATGCATACATCTAGCTGTGCTGTCTGAGATCCTTTCTAGCTGTTTTGAAAGAGGCGTTATTATCATCTGCAGGCAAGATTGTTTTGCACCACAGCAGATATTCGAAGGAAGCCTATGTAATCGCTTATAGCATGTGTGGATCTTAGCACTGTGCCTGAATTTTTTAGAATAGGCTGTAATATATCCTGGCATCACAAATTTTCTTTATCGTTACTCATGTTTCTCCATCTCAGCAGATCAAAATAAATGCAAAAGGGGTCTGAGTATGTTAGCAGCAAGCACTGTATCTGTCATATCTTGAATGTAGGTTAAGAAGACAAAAAAAAGCAAAAGGATTGTTATGCTACACAACACGTACTCACAGTCAATAGTCCATGAGGAAGTAATTTATGTAGACATATTGACATTACGAATTTTCAATGTCCTTTTTAAAAAGACACTATTTCTTCTGAATTTTCTTCAGATGTGAATGACAGTGGTTTCTGATTCCCAAGAAAATGCAAAAGGACCTCAAAATAAAACGCTGCCATAACGGCTTGCAGTGATACACTCCTCCCAAGTTTTCAGCACAATTATATGCTTATTACTCTGGAAGAGTTAGAAAACAAGCAAGCTGCAGCTTTTAATGAAGCTTTCATAGCAGTGAGAAGAACTATGAAAAAGCATTTAAAGCAGCTCATCTCCTCCTCTATTCAGGCTCCCTTTCATTTCCAGAGGCAGTTGCGATGAGAAATTGGATGCTATCCAGTTTGGATTTATAAGGAAGAAGAAAAAGAGATAATGGAGGAAGTATGTGCTTTTTTTCCCCCATGTAAATTCAGATCATCTTTAACGTTTGATCAGATTTTGAGGAACACGAGACAAAAAACCAGCAGTTATTCCCAAACATATATTTTAAAAACTCAGCAGGGTTTTTCAGAGTCTCCCTGTATCCAGACCTGCTTCAGATTTTCCTTTTGTTATTTTTTGGGAAGATGTAGAACATAACCATTTACTTAACTCTGCTATCTGATTATAAAATCCTGACTCAGAGCGTCTAGAAGTGATGCTTACAATGCACAGACATACATCCCAGTCCTTTGTACTGTCATGCTGCCACCCTAACAAGCTAGAAATATGTATTTGAGTGGAGAAGACATTTCAGGATCAGAGGAACAGTCAGTTAACAATATATTACTGAGACTGATGTCCTTGTCAGTCCATAAACACTAAATGTAGCCACAATGGAGACATTTTTTATTATGGGGAAGCAATTTTTTTGCCCTTTTATGACATTGTTTTTATTACCAACATTATTCACCATTCTCTAATTAGAGAGCACAACATTGTTAGGCTAGTTTTTACTCTTCGATCCAGATGCACACAGGCATTACAGATGCCGTGAGAAGGTGTATTACTGCAATAAGGCTGAATAATATTCCTTGTCCTTTTGAATTCTTCTGTACAGAAGCCAGTGGGCCACAATATTTTAATATGAGTCTGCTCTAATCCTGTGACCTTACATATGCACTTGAAAAGAAATTATGAGGCTGAACAATCTGGTCATTTGTTTTTCTGTTTGAAAGAGCTTGTCTGAAACTTTGCAATCAAAGCTTATCTCAGGTTTTATTTCTAAAATTATATAGACCCATTAGGTGAAAAAAAAGTGAAAAATACTGTTGTATGCAAAATTGCCCAAACTCAAGTACTTGAATACAGGAACTTATCCTTTTTTGCTCTCCAGTAGGTAACCTGGCATTGTATGGCAACACGGGGCATGGGTAATGGGTATGGGTAATCATGGGGCACTGGCGAATTAAGCCATTGCTTTGTAGGTGCCTAAAACTTGGCCAAGGGAATTTAACTTTTGCAATTGATTGTAGCTTTGTGGTTCTGTTTTTGTAAGAATTGCTATTCAAAGCAGAGTATAAAATCTGAAGAGAACAAAATATGGAACATTTCTGCATTTCCCAAAAGTTTCTGGACAACTGTGGAGAAAACTCATCATGCAGCAAGCTATTAATACCAGAGAGGGTACAAACTGCCCCAAATCTTCCTTTTCCAGACCTTGAGGAGTCATAACTCTCTGGCATTTTGAGGGACATTGTGAATCAATTCCCTACTCAAGATTTCACTTTAAAGACCCAGTACAGCCCTAAATTTCAACTGTGTGGAAATGGTTCCTCTGTTTGTTTTGTTTTGTGTTGGTTTTATTTTTATTTTTTTTATTTTTTTTTACTTCTGAAGGCTCTATATATTTCACTGCTTGGAAGTCAACGAAGAGGTTTTACAGCAGGTATAGTAAAGTGCAGTTCTCCAATTACAACCTAGCTGTAAAATATACAGTAGGGGTTTTTTTTCCCTTTTACTTCCAGGCAATGAGTTTTGGACATGTCAGTTAAACCCACCTAAAAGAAGGAGAAAGAAAGAGAGAAGTGACTGTTCAGTGAACCTCAGGAGAATTATGAAGTTATAGAGCCTCAGAAAGGTTTTAGGCAGTTTTATATTGCCCAGCTCAGCTCACATTTATATCATCTGTCCCAGTGCCTGAAATGAGCTATGTACTTGATAGAGAAAAGTACCTCTGCTGACTGATGTATCTAAGGAATCTGGTTTGGATATGGCTGGATGAAACAGGAAAGAAGGTTGTTAGCTGCACAGGAGATGAGCTTTGCTATAATACATTTCTTGTAAACAAGTAGATAGTGCTCCAAAAAAATTTATGCATGGAGGAAAACAAAGTCTTAGTAAAGAGCTAGGAATTCTTTAAAAGTTAAACACTTTGATGTGAATTTAGTTATGTCCAAATTGCTGCTTGGACTTGGAGGAGGAAAACCTGCAGCAATCTGGAAGGTTGTGCTGCAAATGTAACTGCTATTTGAGATAAAAATATAAACATATCCTAATTTAGTGTAATTATCCAATTGTGCCTGGATTTTGACTATATGAGACACTCGAAAAGTCTTCCAGGAACCTGGAGATGTTCTGAAGCATAATGTTCTGCCAGTGAAGATTTATCTACATTTTCACCTGATAAGATTTTTCATCTTGTTTTGAACAACATAATTTACCAAACTCAGCGTGCTGTATAGCATTCATATATGTAGAGAAGAGCTGGATTGATTATCTTCAGGCTTCCTGCCACAAATTAGCTGCTCGTGATTCCAGCAAATGACTGCTCTTTTTTTTTCTAGTGCTCCAAGAGAAATTGAACTGCAAAGCTTTGGCTGGGAAGCTAAGAACTTGTTTGGAAACTCCCAGAAGAAGAAAGAGATATATAGCTGCTGTTATAATTAGCAAAGTAGTGCAGCATCACTCAGAGAACCCAAAGAAATTGAGCTCCATTTCTCTTGGCATCTTTTCTGTGGAGGTAGATGAGCTGATGTGTATTGCATTCAAAGGTCATCTCCAGTTGTAGCAAAGCTGATGAAGGCTGTTCTGCTTCCTTGCACTCCCCAGAAAGGTCTTAGAACACATCCTCCTGAAATTTTTTGTCTAATGTGGGCAGGTCAAGAAGTTTTTCAGCCCCCAAGGGTTTACCAAGAGTAACCCGATGCTTGGCTAACCTGACTCTGGTCTGTGGTGAGGTAGGAGCTTACACGGAGCTTTCCCAACCTCCTCCTCTGTAAGCCTGGGAGGTTGGGTTGGATGATCATCCCCTTAGCATGGCCCATCCTTGCCTGGGATGTTCTCTGGAAAGGGCATTATAAAACTGTGGAGCCAAACTCTCCTTGTTGCTGGCAGCTGGGAAGTGACTGGACATTATAGAGACTTCCTGACTAGGCAGCACAGGATCAGGTCACCCAGAGTGACATATCCAGACTTGGGGGATTTCCAGACTGACACAGATAAAACCCACCAGTGATGTGATCTCATGTGGATGACAGTCCTGCATCTGGCAGGAGATTGGGTTAAGTGTCCTCCAGAGGTCTTTTCAAGTAAAAAAAAAAAAAAAAAAAGAAAAAGAAAAAGAGGAAAGAAAGAAAAAGGAAAAAAGGAAGAAAAAAGAAAAAAAAGAAAAAAAAGGGAACTGAATTCAACTTTGGCCATTCACCAATGACTCCCCATTGAGATAAAACATATTTTTGGTTCTCATTTAAAAAAAAAATTGCTAGGATCAAGGAATAGTAACTGCAGTCAGAAAATATGATGTAAATAAGGCAAAAATATTTTGGCTTCGGTTATCCAGGACTAGGTAGGACAGAAAGCCCATCGGAGACATGACAAGATCGCTGAACCCGTTGAAGAGAGAAGTTCTGGTTCAGTGAGCTGAAAACATCAGGAGCTAACACTGATAAAACCACTATGTCTTGCAAGATCTTAAAATCAAATGTTCCATTCCTAGCATTAAAATTATACAATTATACACACAGGCTGTAAATGAAGACTGTATAAAACTATGTTAAAGAACAACAGTTCTTACATTTAAATGTTGAACTATACTGAGCACCTTATAACTGCAGCACAGACAGCAACTGCATTTATTTACACTATTCATATTATTTCTTGAGCAACCTCTGCCCTGGAGGTGAGTCTCTGAGGCAGTATCATAATATCAGAGGACCTGACATCACTGGCATTAATCCTTTTCTTGAGTGGGGTGTAGTTTCAGAGGAAACAACAAGGGAGTAGATAAAGGAGACTGAAGAAAAGGAGAATTCACATCCCAGTTATTCTCCATTTATCTTGTTGCTCGAGTGCCTGGTCAGGGATGAGGTGCACAATTAGAGTAGTTTACAAACACATGACTAAAATGGCCTCTGTCCAAACCAGCTTACATTACATTTCCCACAACAGAAAAAAAAAACAAAACCAAAACCGAAATTCTCTTTTCAAAATTAATGCAGTTATCCACATCTCCCTAAGCTTGGATGAATCCCACATGACTTTAGAGTGGTATAGAAATAGCAGAAATAAAAATCTGCAGAAGGAAAATCACATCTTTAATGCAACAAGGCACCTTTTACCTCCCTCCATTCCACAGAGACTCTCAAACACTCCCTTCCAGTTGAGAGGTAACAATTTGGCACAATGTATCCGGACCCCATGTCCAGCCTAGGAGTTAATCCATGTTTGATCCATTATCAGAAAGAGACTGGCTAGCCTTTCCTCCTTGCCCGGTTATACGAGATGTGTCTATTTCTGCAAGCAAAGATGAACCACGCTCTACAAGTAATATACGGTGCTTGAGTAAAGTGCATGTGATATTAAAATCCTGGGACTGAAGTGGTTCCCAGGAGTGGCCAAAGTGGGCATGAGGATGGCTGAAAAGAAAATGTGGATTGTAAGAACGGCTGTGTCAAAAGTAGGTTGTTTCCTAACATAGAACAAGGCTTCTGGTGTCCACGAAGGACAGACACAACCTCCCGTCTGTGTGACACCCAGGCTCATACTCATCTTCTCGGAGTTCAGTAAAGTCAGTGATGTTAAATTAGAGTTGGCTACTAGGGGCCAAAAACCAGATCAAACCAAAATACATCCTAAACACATTTCTACGGAGAAATATAGTACATTGTCCACACTTTACAGTAAAAAAATAACTAGGTTGTAAACTCCTCAGGGGAGGATTTGTATATTTCTATGTGTTGGCTAAAATCGCATTCCCGATGGAATACAGTTTGAAACGGTGCAGGGAGAGGGAAAGCACCAGGGCCAGGTCTTTGGCCCACCACTCTGTGTGCACTTCTGAAAAAAGTTTAAGTAGGTTCAGATAAACTATTTTTCTTTTTCCTCTCTGAGCATTCATTTTTCCCAAGCATGGAGCAAGCCACTTCTCTGAAAACAAATTTTCCTACTGTCAGAGCCAAGTCTGGTGAGTTTCTTACACATGCGAAGGAGGACAAAGTTGTGTGAGCTCCGTATGAAGACCCCGGGGGTGTGTGACACCCAGACCTGCACAGTATATTTTGCTCATTTTCCTCTCTTTTCTGTTCAGTCTTATTAATTCTAAGTCCTTTTTCTTCCTTTGTCTTTTAAATGTTATTTGTACCATTTTATCCTTGCTGTTCATTTTTTTCCCTTCCATAAAAGACAGTAAAATATTAATGTGGCATAAAAAAAATCTGCCTGTGCTGGTAGTCTCTTGAAGCCATTAATGAATCCATGAATAAAATATGAATCTTTATTTTGCTTGTGGTATATCAGATTTCACATGTTTATTATATTTTCTGTGAAGTAAGCTTGTCCAATGGAGGTTTTGTTTGTTTGTTTGTTTGCCTGCTTTTATTTTAGGTAGCTCTTGATTTATTAACCTTTGGAAAAGGTAACATCTGATGTAGTCTTACATGGAACATGAAACTTTAATTTGGATCAATTTTCTAGTCTCTCTCATCTGGAAAAGAAAAAAGAAAAAAAAAAAACTTATCCCAGCAAAAGGGGGTTTTTTTCTGTTGTTTTTGTTTTTTTTTTCTAACCTTGTGTAGTTGAGCTGCATCTTCCAGTATTACCTTGGCCCAAGAAAAAGTCTTTTGAAAGTGATGAGTGATGCTCACTACAAAAAACCTAAAACCTCCAAACGTGGGGTATTGTAGAAGTAATGCTATTTTATTTGGAAAATACATCTTTCTTTAGCAATCTTAATCAACACTTTTGTTCCAAATACACACTAATTTGAAAGCTTAAGTGTGAGGGTTTTTTTAAACTATGATTATGCCTGAGTCTTTTTGTGCAAGACTGATGGCAATATAAATCTGAAGTAGTTTTTCTGGAGATGTCTCCACTGCCTACAGCTCTGATGGTTTACTGAGAAAGGATCTGCTCATATGGGTGGCATGTTCTTGAGATAATCTTGTCAGAGACTGATTTTTTTATAACATCGATTTTCTAACAATCCGTTTTACTGCAAAAGGCAGTTTTGAGTTAAATCTGTAAAATAGAGACAAAGAATGCATGATGAACAGCTGTCACTTCAAGTGATGTTAACAAACATAGCTGCTGGCATAAACTAAGCAATCGCTGCCTATTTAGGCTCTTTTGGTTGTCCCTACGGGGCATACAGCATTCAGGATATAGATCTACCTGCTCCAGAAATGCAGGTGAAAATCCTGATAGGCTGAACACGACAAGTTTAGTTTGGAGAACATGTATTCTTTCAGTGAAAAACACATTATGCGTTTAGAACCATGCATATAGAAAAGAGTAAGAAAGATGCCTGGGAATCCTTAAAAAACTACTATAGAAATTTCAACATCAATATGCAACACTAATGTATGAAACCTTTTAAAATTCATTCTGCAAGAGGTCTTTCCAAGTTAATATATACAATATTACGATGACTTTATATTTGTACCTTAGACATATTTCTTATCAAATATTTCTCAGGTAAACTCTGCCTCATGCTTAATATGACATTAAGTCCTGAAGCTCGGCAATGGCCATTCGAAAAGGAGACAGGCAAAAAGGCAGCTGAAATCCATGCGGGGTTTTAGCTTAAGCCAGAAGGGTGAGGAAAGACTGACTGTCAAGAAACATCCCCTGATAAAAGTCCCCTAACCTCATGACCCTAAGCGGAGCTTTAAGGGCAAATGCAGTGTTTGGCTCACAGTACTTTCTGTAGTATGTTAATATTTATGACTAATGATTAATGACATAGTGTCACACCACTGTATGATGGCAATACAGTTGAGAGGATTTTATTTTTTCTTTCTTTTAAACAAAGTTCACCTGCACAACACATCCTAAACAGCATTTTTCCTTCCTATATTCCTGTAATTCACTCCAATACCTTAAAATAAAAAGCAGATGATTAACAACTAGAAAAAAAAAACCCAACTACTAACTTTTTTCCGGGATTGTCCTCTATTTTAGGTGTATAGTCAAGCATGAAGTGTGACCCATGTGTGTCTGGGTTACCTTGTCCACCCTTATGGATCTCTGACATTACAGGTTACAATGCAGCAAACAATTTAAGAATTCTCTTATAAATAAAGGGGGTTTTCTCCACAGATTACCAGCAGCATCTGCCTTCCCTGTGAAAGAAGCAGATAGGGATAATTACTGGGTGATTGCAAGTATGTTTTCAGACCCTTGAGAAAGGGTGCACAGCTGGGGAAGGAGCATCTTCCGCCACCCCTCCACTTTGGGACTCTGCTGCCCACCTTCTAGAGCCTGTAACTGGCTGAATTCATAAAAACATGGACAATAACGTGGAGAATGTCTGACCAGACGAAACAGAGAAACTCCGATGAGTGTATGTGGAAAGAAAATGAGTTGCTGCAATGGCCTGGATTGTGGCACTGAGGGATTTTCGTTGAATGAATGTGAAAAATGGCAAATGCAGATACAAAGCGAGACCTACCCACAGACACATTGCAAGCAAACAAGAAATAAATGATGATGATAGGACTCATGTTACCTAAAATTGATCTGAATTTGATTGAGAAAATACATTGCACCCTCTTTTCAGGGAGGAATCATAGGTTTACCCCTTTTTTTTTTTTTTTTTTTTTTTTTTTTTTAGCAAAATTATCCCTAGAGGAATTATGGTCCTTGTCTCTTGTGGAACTCAGACAAAAGACACTATCGATCGCTACTCCTTACTGTAAAGTTATAATTAAAAATAAGTATTAAACTGGTTACTGGACAACCTGGCTCTCTATAGCTGGCTTTGTACAATAAAAATCACATCATGTTCTCCTCGTCAGAAAAGCCATCACCGATCCAATTTCAAAGTTCTGCAGCAGTAATTGAAGGCTGCAGGAGGTTGTTCAGCAAAACTTCAGATCAGGACTGAGCTGAGAACACGTCAGCATGTGGCTATGTCCCAACCTATCTTGGGCAAATCCTGGGTGGGCAGCGCTGCAGAACAGGGCTTAACAGTACAACAAGCTGAGAAGTCGATCACTCTGCATACTCAAGAATTAAGGATTTAAAGTACATGGCAGGCAGTGGATACATCTTATTTTTTTATTAGCAATTAGTTTTAAAAAATTTATTGGTCTTTTATAATTGCTGCTTCTGTACTCTGACAGTTTGGTTGGTATTTTTTTGTATAGGAAGAAGAATGATAATGCTGCCAGATGATCAGTCTCTGAGACGGGAAGATCATTCTCCAAGTATATAAACAATATGAATATATATGCCATAAATATATTAATAAATATGGTCAGGACAGTATATGTTTAAACAGGAAAAGTCAGGATTAAGCCTTCAGGAATCCCATTTCAGAGAAACCAAAGCCTGCATGTCTATAACTGTTTATACCCACTCACTCACATTTTGCAGTGGAAATTGCCTCTATTACATTTTATTTTATTTTTTTCTTGGAACTGGAACTGGGTAATTTTAAGATATGAGTAGTCAGTATTGAGTTCTCAGACCCTAGGACATTACTGTGCAAGGAGGTTGTACCTTTGAAAAGCATCCCAGTCCTGGTGCAATCTGTCCTTGACCTCAGCACTACCCGAGAACCTTAAATTAGTCAACTTTTGTGCATTTCTTTAAAAATGGGTGAGTATGCTGTGATCTTATCTAGCTGCTGATTTGTGGTAGCTGCTGATCTTATATGCTTTGGTGGTAGATGGATGATATGAGTTGTGAATTACTAAGGCAAAGAAAAGGGTAGCCTGTGAGATTACTAATCAATTTTCTAAAGAATGATGTAGCAGAAAGGCCAGTTTTAAATTGTTTCATATTTCTTTTTAATTTAAACAAAACCATCTAAGGTGACCTGCTTGCATCTGTCTATGTTGACTTTCATGTATTTTATTGGTCTTTTAGCATCACTTCTATTGCTCTTCAGTGACTCTGAATGTCCCTGTAAAGTTTCCCAAGGAAAATAAAGATGCTTATTGTGGAAATTATTTCCCTCATTGTGGGACACATTACATTTATTAATCTAATGGTGAATCTCTTTGTATTACTGCTTTTGAAAGAGTGAACGGCAATTTAGGCTCTCCTGTGCTAGGTGCTCTGCTTCTTAATGAGACAGATACTGACACTCAATCTTATGGACTGAATGAAAGAGATAGAACATGTGGAAGAAAAAATATTGCCAGCCTCTTTCACAGACACAGAGCTGATGTGCAGGAAGACTTGTTCAAGTTCATGTAAAATAGGCTGTGGCATGGTCAGGTGCTGAACTTTGATGTCGGGCTCTTCATCTCAACCCCAAGTACACACACATCTGTCCTCAGAAAAATAAGGACGGATGTTTTTGGAGAAGTTAGAATGAATCAAGGAGAGAAAGCAATGACCTGTTAAACTGCAAATTTGAAAGTTACTGTCAATAGGAGTAACATTACAAAAATTGCTGTATACCACTTACGTTTTAAATATTTAATACAAAAGATGCTTTGATTTTAGAGAAAGTATCTGTCAGCTTTTCTAAAATTTGCTGTCTCTCAGACAAGAAAGGAGAAAGTCCTGAGGTTTAAAAACAATAATTGAAGTGTTAATTTACAGCTCTTCACTTTTGCCTTCAAATAATTTTAATGTAACAGCTAAAGAGGATGTGTGATAGTTCCTGCAATAATAACACTTATAATGGAATTATTTGCTTTTGCTATTAATACATCTGAAGAAATCTCAGCATAGCTTTCATAAAAGCTTATTGGACTTTTCTACCCGATTCTGCTTTCCAACATCTGATTATCCCATTCGTTATTCCCATCAGACACTAATAGTATTACATGTTACTTGAAAATCGAGGATGACTTCCTCAGCTGCTTTGAATGGGAAAGCTGCCTGGGCTCACAGTTGCTCAATTACACCCACAAGAATCCTGCTCCTACTTTAAACAATATAAACCGTTTATGTCAGTAAAAGCAAGATGCTGCATTTGTTTAAGCTGCTTCAATTTACGTAAAATACCCCTTCAATTATTTTATTTTCTCTTTATCTCCCAATATTCTTTCTTCCTGATAGTAATTTTTATAATAGGAGGAAAATACTGGTTAGGACAAATGGTTTAAATATTTAAATATAGAGCTTAAACCAGTTGCTGTAAGCCAGCTTAATCTGGAAAAGCTAAGCACTGAAATGATAAAGTGAATTAGCAAAGAGACAGCAAACAGGAGCAGGGTATGGAAAATGCAGTGGTAGCGAAGTCAAGCAGCAAAGTTTGGTACTACACTCATGTTACCAAAAAAATTTTGCAACGATTGGGAAGATCGGTTCAGTGATCAATGACACTCAAAGCTCAGGTGATTTATTCATAAAGGCTTTGCTTAGCTTTTAAGTCAGAGAGAGTTTTCCCTTAGTAAGGACTTCAGGATGAGACCCCAGATGACAAAAGGCAATAGATCAAGAAGGTTGTAATAAGCTTGCGAAATGGGGAATGTCACTTATGCACATTCAAAGTCATTTCCTAGTCCTTGTCCTAGGCTGTGTGCCAAGCAAAGCAATACCTTCATTAAGGAAGAACTACAAATTTTACAAAGTAAAGGTAATCTTTACACACTAGATTAACGGAGAAAAAAAAACCCCACGTGACTACACTTTAGCTAAGTATTATAATATTTACAGAAAAAGGTGTAAACCCTGGTGGTGAGGTGACACCAGCTCTTTCTTTTCCTTTTAAACTTCAACCACATCAGCAAGTCCTCACTTTTATTGGACTTCAGGTAACACTTGCAAGCCCTTGAAGAAGAATAGGACTGAAAGTTTATTATGACAGAATCATAATGAAAAATGTATGCCTTCTTCTTCAAAGATCTTGCTGACTTGTTAAGGAGCACTCCTTCGTGTGGTTTTGGTTTTTTTTTTTTTTCTTTTTTTGCATGTGCCTGCTGCAGTATATACAGGAGAGAGAAAATGAAACACCACTTTGTGGCAAAGAAAGTGGTTCTTTCTTCTTTATTTTCAGTGTTGCTCCCAAGGACAATAGGTTATTAGTGGCCTTTCACTCTCCAGTGTAGGAAATTTTCAAGCTTCAGAAGTTTTACCTTGTTGAGTGAATGCAATCCATTGAATTTCTTTATTACTTTCATGTTGCTAAGGACTGTTCTGATTTTTGATAAAAGAATTAACTGCTACTCAGAACAGGAGAATGAAACCGGAAGTGCAAGAGTAACAACAAAGAGCTCCTCAAATAACCTAAGAATAGTATGAACTGTTTTTGTTTAGCTACCAGTTCTGAAAAATCAGGGTGAAACAATTTTGGGCTGGTTTTAGGAAAAGTGTTCTGAAATCTTTTGAACTAAAAAATGAAACCAAAGGTTTTCTTGGGAAATTAATACCTCCACTTGTTCTGGGCTTCTAAAATGTACTACATTTTTAAAAAGATTAATGCATTTAATTTAGTGGAACTTTGAAATTATTAACTTGGGATTTTTTCCTCAAAATTTATTATCGGTTTTCTGATTAAAAGAACTTAACAGAACTGGCAAAGCATTATATTAGCGCTATGAATTGACTTGTCTCTGTATTTTTGGAAAAACTATAGATAAAATTTGTTCCTAAGGACACCTATGATTGACAGACCAGAAAGTCAATGACAGTTTGCACAAAAAAATCAGATTGTTTTTCATTAGCAGCTATTATGCCTCTCCAGTATCCAGAGATAACAATAAGCAACATGTTTAATCATGTTATCCCTGGAAAGTATGTATGTGTGGACTGTGAAACAGAAGAGAAACAATTTCTTTTTCAGCTGGAAGGTTTGGTAAAGGACTATGCACATCCTCTTGTCTCTGTAGGGGTCCATGAAGGAGCAGAAAGCACAGTTCCCTCAGATAAAGCACTTAAGACAGGAATTAATTGCAATGGTTCCATATAGGTAAAATAATTTTTTAATTGGAAGAGAGGAAAAGTATATTAGACAAATGCCAAAGATTCAATTCCCAGCATACCCTGTCTCTTTCAATCATCTATGGCTTAGGGCACAGCTGGCTTTGTGTGTCATCCCCACTTACCCCAGTACAGAGTGTAATGGATCATGATGCAGCAACTGGGATCCAATATTCAAAGGGATCACTTTTCTCAACTGTGGAAAGGACAAGTCTTTCACTTCACCTAGGCTAAAAAAAATATTTTCAGTGTTGTGGAGCTCAGTAAGTGAAATGCAAATAGAGGAGTAGTGAGTTCAAAATCCTCCAAATTTGTACATCTCTATTTACATATAATTTGCAATGTAGAAGTCACACTATGTGGTGTTATATCCCAAGCAAACAAGAGAGTAGACCAGTCACCTAGAAAAACAATCCAGATAAAGCCATCAGCAATGATTCACTGTGTAAGTGTATCAGGCAAAATGATAAAATTTTAAAAATTCATTCAAAGTTCTTTGTATAAATGTATCTGTGGTGATTTCCTAAGGAGCCGTGGAGATGCCAACAGCACTGCAATTTGCAATATGGTGCCATGTTACTGTGACAGTAGTTGCAAGAATTTGACCATTAAATCTTCATAGTCAGGTCATGATATGGGTCACTCAGGAAAACGTAAAGTCCTTAAACTTTAATGATATTTCTTATTACATCATAACAAGTATCACTTTACCTCACAAAGATATTTCAACTAAAATCTCATAACTACCTTGTAAACCACCAACTAAGTCTGGCTGTTGCATTGCTTCTATCATGTAAGCAAGTCCTTAATTGCTGCTGTTGAAAATCTAATAATACTGGTTATATTCATTGACTTACTCCTTAAAAGTGTTGAACACTTGGAAAATTTTGCTTCTATTGTAAAGGTACCATTGAGCTAATGTCTTGCAAGCCAGCTTCAAGAAACTAATAGCACAGCCAGGAAAGCTCAGGTCTATTTTTTTTCATCTTATTGATAAGTTTCAAACTCATTGGAATTCATTTAAGTGTCAAAACTGGTATTAAAAAATTGAAAAAAACTGTCAAAGAATAAATAAAAGGAAGAAAAGATGTGACACATCTATTCAGTCCATCACTAACACGAGCCAGGGTCACCTGTCCTGAAAGAATTACTGGTAGATATTTATTTAATCATATTTGAAAGCCTTTACTTCACAGAACATCTATGTTTTCTGCAGTCTACTCTAGCTTTTAGACATCCTTAGTGCTAGAAAACTGAAGGATTGTCCTAATAAGCTCCCTTTGGGATTATTTCATCCAGGCAACACAAAACACTTCACTCAGAAAATTGTCTTCAATCCATTTTATTCCTAATGCAATTTTTCCAGCCCCACCCTACAAAGAGCATGGTCTTTACCTGGCTAGATACAAACTGCTGGGCACGCAGTAGATTAAATAAAAAAACCAGTCATTCAAATTATGACCATGCCCAAGCAGCAACATTAAAGAAAACGTCACCCAAGTTTGGACTGAGGAATTAGCGCTCCTGCAGCATGGGAATAGTAAAATCTTCCTTTTGCAGGATGGCTACAAATCTCATATGGGAAGGGTCTCTGAGCCCTACTGCTAAGTGGGGCTCTTTGCTCTGCCAAGCCTTCACATCTCCCAGGGATTGTGATCCACCATTCCGAGGGCCTACCAGCCTATGCCGTGTTTGATGGACGATGTTCTGTGCTCAGAAACATGCACATAAATCTTCCTTTGACTTTGGATTATGCTGGTATGTTTATAACTCAAAGGGCAGCTTTTCTTGAAAAGTTTCATTCATTGGAATAAATTAAATCCAGACATAGGGAATGTATTTAAACTCTGGAACAGCAGAGACCATTTGTAAATAGAAGCAATCAAAGCAGACAGTGTTTAGACTACAGTGGAGACATCAAGGGACAGCTTGTAAGATAATGTACTAGAATTATACAGCGATCTTGTCATCGATAACCCAAGAGTGTTTATAAAAGTTCTCTGCTGGAACTTTTAAACCTACGTACTGTTCAAAATTCAAAGTCAAAATGCCTCTTTGGCATAAAAAAAAGAGCAATTGACTGTCATTAATTATGAATATGTACAAAGAGAACATAGCTTTGTGCAAAATCAAGTTGTTTAAAAGATCAAAATAAAGAATGTAGTTATATCTGCAAACGTGTTCCTTCCATTACCTTTTTCTCTGTGTGATTTAAGAGAGCAGTAATGAGGTTATTGCGTACGAAAAGAAAAGGCCAAGTCCTCAGCTGTATAAATCAGGGCTCAAATGTTGGCGGGCTACCAAAGTTTAACAACAGAACCCCGTAAATGACTGTGAGCGGCCTTCTGCCATAAATGTGATGTGAAAAGCATTAGTTAAAATCTCAGTGATAGGTACAGTATATTGTAACATGCCACCTTATGATATAATGTAAGAGCTAAGCAGGAGCAGCAGTTTTCAATGTGAAGGAAAAAATTATTTCATAGTAATGCAGCTGTTCCTCTAATTAGTACACTGAAAGATTTTTTTTTTCCATTAATCAGAGTGTCACAGTGCTAAACAGTTTCATTACAACAGCCAGAAAATAATTCGATATAGAAAACATGATATTTGGAAATGCTAAACAGCACATTTTCGTGAATTTAATAAGAGACCAAAGGTAGTCATGCTTTGTAACAGATAAGAGCATGGCTTGTCTGTGGTAGTGGACTATATTGTGTAACCTGGTACAGGTGTTGTGAGAGAATAAAAGATTAAGTATGTTCATAAAAGAAATTTTTATATTTTAATATTATTGTCTGATATATTGCTTGGATTCCAAAAGAAAATAGCAGTTGAAATTTTCTTCAGGAGAGGAATTCCAGATTTCTTTGAAATTTAGCAACACCATTTTACCTTGTTGTTATTTAGTATCAAAAATTAGTAAAGCTTTATATTCAAGAGCATAACTAATTTTTTTCTTACTGTATTTGTTCCTTTCCTTACTATTCACACAGTGACAGCATCGAACAGATTAATGGCTGTAACATATTTCCTCGTATGTAGGTACTGTATAAGCAAATCAACCTTTTCAGGAACCTGAAATATTTATAGCTGAAATATGTTTGCCTGTGAATATTCTGCCTTAGTTATTCTCTCTCTGCTCAACAAAAACAAACTGCAGCCCTCTTATACTTTTCCTGATAAAAGCCTTAATTTCCTTCTACCTCCCATAAGTGTTTCCTTCCTCCTTTGAGTTTCCACACCAACACTTCCCTGTCCTAATTTGTTAGCAATTCATTGCTGTCTGCTCCCCAGATTTTTGGGGCTATTTAATTTTCTCCTGGTTTGGACCTGTCCTGACTGTTTCTGCTGCCTTTCCCACCCCTGTTCCTGTATGGTGATGCTCACTGGACTTTCACCACTCGGTTAAGGCAGCGTTTATAGGTTAGAGAACATCTGGAGTGAGGTTTATGAGTCCTGTCTGGAGCCATTTAAGGTTATCCTATTTAACAGCTGTTTCTCCTTATGTATACCATACATCAGGTAACAGATTACATTTACACTACAGACGCTGGCCCGCAGTTTCTGCTCTCTGGCACAAGCATGGAGATGGACTTGCTCCTTAAACCCCGCTGTAATTCCTAGAGGTTTTTAGCGCTGTATGAAGAGAGTCAGTTGTAGAAGTCATCTATCAACCACATTTTTTTCTCTTCCAAATATTTGTCATTAAATTGTTCTCAGAACTATTTTCGTTGTCTGTCATTGGACAAGCAAATTTTAATTCTTATTTCCCCACAGCTTCCTGCACCAAGGCATCAGCTTTCATCCTCCTAATTATTCCCAACTGACGTTACTTTGGATTTTTTGCTCTTCATCCCTCTTCCATTTGGTAACACTGTAATAATGGCATTTAACTCCCAACCATGATGGGAGATTCAGCTCGCATTTTCCATCATTGCTGCAGCTTCACAGTCTGTTTTTAAATGGCTCATTCCATTTTAGGAATCAATAATGCGAGATATATATATATATGACTTTTCAATTTCTCACAAAACAGCACTTTAATATGTCCCACAGGACCATCAGATGACCTAGGAAAACCTACATGCATTCTCAGTCTTGGCTTGGCTTAACCTGAAATTAGTAAATCTCTTTCCATTTCTCCCTTTCAGAAATAATGAGTTCTGAGTTCTTTCTTTGTCTGGGATATATTTGCACACTTCCACTGACACTAGA
Source organism: Pterocles gutturalis (assembly GCF_000699245.1). NCBI lineage: Eukaryota > Metazoa > Chordata > Aves > Pterocliformes > Pteroclidae > Pterocles > Pterocles gutturalis. Next base: position 128,379 of record NW_010097726.1, on the reverse strand, counting down.
CAAGGCAATGGGGAGAGCCCGGTTTAGATCAAACATGGCAAACCTTTGTGAAAAAAAAGCTTTTTGTGAAAATATTTATATCCCTGCTCCTTATAATAGGAAAATTCTCACGCAGATTCTCTTCTTTCTAGATAAAAATAAATGTGCTCAGGTAGAGTTGCTGGTATTAAATTATTTAGTACTATAACAATAATTTTTAATGAATTAACATCTCGTCAACATTCTTAGCAATGTGAATAATGAAATATAATTCTGTATATTGTGTTGGAAGTTCACAACTGAACCAGGTCATCAATAAATAAAAGAAAATGAAGCTATGGTGATCGACACAAGTTACAGATTAGACAAAAATGTATTTGTGAAAAAGATCTGTGTGACCAGGAGAGTACTAGGTAGAAGAACAGTTTCCATCCAAAATAGGATTTTCTGAAAAAAATGAGCATTAATGTTATGTAGAGGTGTATATCAACGTCTTCAATTCAGTGTTTATTAGCTGCTGACCCTGGAGAATGTATTGGTACTGCTGAAGTTTGTAAGCAACACAAAAAACTAGTAACAGTTCAGAGAATCACTTTTTTAGGCTAAAATCTTACCAGACAAAATTGGAATAGGCCAGTCATAGTGATAAAACACTGTTAGCACTTGTTGTCTCCCAGTGTTGTGGTTTTCCTCTATTTAACTTCCACTGTTCAGCTCTGGTGTGTGTCTGCTTAATTTGGGTGTTCCCAGGAATTACGAAAATACCAAACATTTTTCAGCTTTTTCATCAGCAACATATACAAAAGATCTTGTTCAGGATTCCTAGCAGTTTCCAAATCATGCCGGAATACTTGCCTTTTAAAATAATAATAAATCAATCATACCTGAATGAGTTTTTACAGCTGTTACAGTGTAACTGTCAAACTAGGGCTATTCCTGCCTGGTAATAGTTGTTCTAAATGCATTACCAAGGTGCTATAAGCTATGTGCCACATGTGACCCAGTCAGAAAAAAGTATATTATGGGAGTAATGGAATAGATTATTCCAATGTTGTATTCACTTGTAATAAGCCTGTAGGAGAACAGATAGAAACGTGCACTTTCTGCTGACATCTCCGTGGACTCACAGGTTCTGTGGATACGAAAACATCAGAATAAGAGTTTTTTGGAAATGTTTCATTGATATGACTTGTGACCATATGACAAGAAGCTATTACATTGCAGCTTTCAGGCATAAAGGGCAGAAGCTTTTCATCTAAAGTTTTAAGAATTTTGTGATTGCATTTTACAAGTAAAAGAAACAAGTACCGTAAGTCCATTTTTTCTATTTTTCTATTTTTCTTTCTTTTCCCTCAATAATAAATAGTCTTTATTAGTATTACAATTGAAACCCAATTTAAGAACCTGACTCTGCCCTCACCTGTGCAAGCCCACTTCACTCTTTAGGCATCTTAGTGGACATACCAGTGACCAACCAATGGCTCACTGCTTGTCTGGAGTTTGTCTACAGGCTTCCACAAAGCCAATCATAGAATCATAGAATCATTAAGGTTGGAAAAGACCTCAAGGATCATCAAGTCCAACCCAACACCACCTAACTCACTAAACCATGTCCCTAAGCACGACATCTACCCGTTTCTTGAACAGACTCAGAATGGTTTGGGTTGGAAGGGACCTTCAAAATCATCGAGTTCCAACCCCCTGCCATGGGCAGGGACACCTCCCACTAGCCCAGGTTGCTCAAAGCCTCATCCAGCCTGGCCTTGAACACCTCCAGGGATGGGGCATCCACAGCTTCTCTGGGCAACCTGGGCCACTGCCTCACCACCCTCACAGGAACAGATAAAATATGGTTCTTGGAAAGTTCTGTTTAACATGCCAGCTACTAGAATCTGGCAGTAGATAAATATCAAATATTAATATTTTTATTAACTGAGAATTGAGAAAGTAATCTAATTAACACCCTAATAAAGAAAAATGTTTGCCAAAGAATTAATCACACCTTGCTGTAGTTCACTCCATTAGTTTTGACATCTTCATTTTAAGAAACTGTCTCTGCATCCTGTTCTGCATTCCATTAAATGCAGCAAATTGGGAGGAAACATCTGTTATTATATCATTTACTATGACCAAGACAGAGATGTGCTTACAAAGCTTTGTACTATAAAAAATTTTAAGACCGATTCTGAAAACCAGCAGGCTCTAGTGAGAGAGCATCAGGAAATATATTCTCTCCGGTACGGAGACAGGGAGGGATTTCTACACTCTCTGCTCTCTCCTGGCTCTAAGCCACCCCTTGAGCTTGCTCATGCTTTGGGGTCCTCACAGCAGCTGTAATGGGCTTGATGGGAGCTGGAAATAATGGCTGTAAAAAAGGAAAGATATTTTCTGTATCGTTTATCGAGACCTTGGCTGCAAACAGAAAGAACTGGCATGATCACAACAACACAGCAAACAAGACGAAAAAAGAATGATAAGGTTTTTCCAGCCCATCCTGTGTTAGCTAGCAGGTTGTTTCCTAGAATAGACACTGAAGTCAATTTTCCAGACTCGTTTTAAGACTCCCAAGTGATGAGATCCTCTGGGGGATTTTTTAACGATACTTCTTTACCTGTTGTCCTGATGTTCAACCTTCATTTTTCTTTTTCTCACTCTCATGAAATTACCCCAGGTTATTAAATTAAGCATGTTATGTAATTTAATTGCTCTCTTCTCTGATTCTGCAGCATAAAAAGTAGGAAAAAAACACTAGCAAAAGAGAACTAACAGATGTTTTAATTGGAATAAAACAAAACTAATTATTTATACTATATGAAAAAAAAATCCCATTTGATATTTGTAAGTTTGATGCCACACCACATTTAAATATTGCTAATAATAGAATATAGAGCCTTCACAGTCTGTAGGCATAATTGTTTTGCCTTCACATTGCCTTATTTTACATAAAGAGGAAATAATTGGCAGAATTTACATGAATTGTTTGAGGTTAGCAATCCCAGCTCTTGCAGAGTGAGGAGTCAGAAAGTCACTGCCTGCTGCCTGTCCCTTTGGTACTAAATCTCACCTTTCCCTTTGCTATGCTATAAACCAATTAATATATATGTGCATGTACATCCAACGCAACACATACCATGATCTAAGATGTGGTTGTGCTTTTGATTACAAAAGGAGGACAGTAAAAGCTAAACACCTCTAAAACACTAAGGCAAAAATGGGAGCAAGCAGTATTATATGAGTATGGGTTTAAACAAAAAAAAAAAAGTTTATATGAGATGACAGAGAAGATCCAAGGAATTATCTCCCTTGCCAGGCTATAAAATGAAGCTTAAAGAAGCAGCCATAAAACACTAAGTTGGAAAGGTGGTTTCATTTCTGCACCAGTTTGTAAAGCTTTTAAGTTGCATACCTTTGCTCCATCCCTACACAGCATGTATGCTGCCAAAGATAGAACATTATTTAAATTTCCTCTAGCCTCCCCATCCTTTAAGCATCACTGATAGGCAGTGTAACAGTAATCCTCACCTTCTGTGTCTAGCATTTTCTCTGAGTCTCTTTAGTAGCTCATATTCATGTGTTTCCAATAACGTCGGCTTTCTGCTGATAACACTCTTACATATTTAAATTGCGTTTTCAAGCAAATGTAGTCTTCTCTTCTAAACTTCCAGTCAAGACAAGTGAAAAAAGCCTAATTTAAAGGAAGGAGGCTATCAGCCAGATGGGTAAAAATATGTTCTATGTGTGCCAGCACTAAAATGAGAGAAGTTATAAAGCAAGATGAATTGGTCTTCTAAAACATGTTAATGTTGTCACTTTACTGTCATTTTTTTTTTCTGTAGCAATTGAAAAATGTTTTTTCTTGAGTAAAAAGTGAGGCTGGAAATCAAGCCTCCCTCCAACCTCAGCTGGTGAATGCAGCATGACTACAAAAGCTATTCTTGAGAAATTTTTTCTTCAAATTGTCAGAACTGAATCATCCCCAGGACCAGTGAAACCAGGGGTTAGGAAAAGTGATTTACTCAGTCAGAACTTTGTGTCTACATTCAAACATCTAAATAAAAGGTCTAATTTAGTGTCATGCTGAGTAACCAACGTCCTCTTTTGGTCTTAATGAGACCATTCAATGAGATGCCTTAACTCAGCTAAGGCGTGTAAATTAAGGCAATCAGTTTCCAAAAAGTTTCTTCAAAAGCTTTGATTGCTCAGTGGAACCAGACCTCTCTGTAAGGCTTACTCATTATTAGGGCTGTAGGAATAATATGTAAGAGCATGTTATCAAGTCCAAGTTAATGATGGCATATTGACGGGGAACCCAAACCACAATTCATTCCTAGCAGGAGCGAGTCCTGAATGGTTCACCTTAGGAAAGCAAGTGCTTCACTGCTGTTTGATATTTCAGACATATTCCTTGTTGGAAATGTTGGGGAGAAAAAATCTGACCCGGGGGGACCTAGGATGCTTCAGTCAGTCCTTCAGGGTCTCCCTGAGACATGGGCTCTACGTGGAAAGAAGAGAGACTATAATACAGGGCTTAAAGAGAAAAGATGGAAAGATGAGAGTCTTCCCAAAACCATTTTTCATACATATATCCAGGAAATAAATGATAAAAATGGAGAATTGGTGACTCTTTTTCCCTTGAAAGTACAAGGTACTCTTAGTAGAGAAGACTGATACCTTTTCTACATCAGAAGACTGTGGACTGTCATAAATAATCTACTTAAATCTACTCATGCCCTGATTTGTAGTGCAGAGCTTTTCCCACATCCATGGGTATAAGGCAAATATGCTGAAATCAGAGTAAGCACACCAAACTCAGCCTCCTTTTGGTGGTGTAAAACCAGCATAAATGACAGGAGAATCAGGCCAAGTGAGAAAGAAAAGAGAGGGCAAAGTACAAGCTGGCTCCAGGGACCAGGGAGGGGAAAAGAAGCTCCGAAAAAAACACTGAAAAATGTTTTTTCCTTTCCTGTCCCTACTGTGGAACACACTAAAAAAAAAGACTCCCAAGGGACTTCCAGAGGAAGAGATCATTGTGGAAACTTCACAACACTTTGAAATGCATTTTATCTCACCCACATTCATCTGAGAGACTGGAAAAAAGGCATAAGAGGAGGGGAGAAAACGGTATGAAGAATAAAATATTAACATACACACAAAATGTCAGATGCACAAATAATTGAATATTTGATATTTTGACTCTTTCAAGCTTTGTGATTCCCCAAAAGCACTTCTAGTTGCATGTATTTTTGAATGAATGAGTTGAATTTACTTTCATATCTTTCCTTTCACTCCCATAAGATCTTAACGCATTTTCCCACTAGGGAGAGGGGAATCACCAATAATTACAAGGATGCATGAAAAGGAGCTCCCCCATCTTTCACTCTTTTTCTGACATTGCACTATTTCTCATTATCTTGTCTGGAAAACAGCAGTACACAGACAGAAGTTCTAACTCACCTAATGAAAATTTAGGTGGGATGAGACTTTCTCTGATGGATCTCATTGTAGCCACAGGGATTTGGATCCTTTCCACTGTGGCACTGGGTGTACCATCTCCTTCTTCCCATCCTTGCTGAATGTGACAGTTTCTCATGGCATTAGGAACATTAGGAAAACAGTCCGCTGGAGCCATCACAACCAGAGAAAATATTTTTTTTCTTTTCTTTCCAAAGTCTTTAAAAAAACCTAATCAATAAATAATAGTATTACTGAGGAAGACTGTATCTGCCTGCCTGTTGGCAGAGGAAACTCTCCTGAGAACATATATTAATCTAATTTAAAATTTTAATTTTGTATGTGCTGTTCATTTCTACATGCTTTTTCGTGTAGCAAGCTATGAAGCAATGAAATTCTCTTTAATTTTCCACTTCTCTTGGATGCAATGACAAGCTTAGGCTGATTCAGCAGAGTAGAAATAATTTTGACACTTGCAGTTACCAGATGAGGTTTAATACAGGGATTCAAGGTCTCAGGGGAAATCTGCAAGTGCTTGCAGATTCATAAGTTTATCCATAAATGTTTAAGAATTTGCAAGTATTAGAGGCCCATTTTCAAATTAAAAAAAAAAAAAGAAAAAAACATTTTAAGCATTTTGGGAATTTAACATAACATGTAAAGCTAACAAAAATTCACCTCATTGACAGTGAAGCTGATCCACAGACAAAAGTGTTCTGTTGGATATATTACCAGTTCTCCTGTTAAGAATAATGATTATGTCTCTCCCTGAAGCCCGCAGTATATCTGCGTGCAGATATGCATCTCCCTCACCAAACACAAAAGCAGCATCGGTTGAAGGCTAAGTGATTAAATCCTTGCCCTACAACATTTCCTCAGGCGGATCTATTCTGCTAAAGCCCTTGAGCAAATCCAGATTACGGTTTTGGAGAAAAACTACCAAGTGGGGCTGCGTCTGGGGCCATGTGTAACACGTTACCACCCCAGATCTCCTCCAAAATTCGAGCTACCGGTAGCCTGCAGCCATAGGTGTTACAGCTCCCTCAAGACCTCCAGCGTGCAGCACATGAGTAAATAAACCATTGTCCTCGTTCCAGCGGGGACAGAGTTAATTTTCTTCACAGCAGCTACTGAGAGGCTCTAGTTTGGATTTATGCTGAGGAGAAGCTGATCACACACTGATGGTTCGAGCTGCTGCCAGGACAGTCAAGGACTTTCCAGTGTCTCTGCTGTGCCAGTGTCTGCAGGGGCAGGAGAAGCTGGGAGGGAGCACAGCCCCTGTTACTAGCCCAGGATTTGACCTCAGGTTTAGGATTGAGACCCAGGTGGGCCAATGGTCTATTCCATACCATGCACAACATGTCCAGTAGATTAGTGAGGCTCTGTCCTGAAGTGCTCTCTCTTGCTCCGGTTTATCTCCTCCTGGGTTGTCCCTCTCTCAGGGTTGTTTCGGTCTCACAGACACTCTGGCTCTTATCTCCATTCTGGGATTGTGGTTTCAGGAGTCCCTCTGCTCTGGGGTCATTAGCTGGGAATGGGCTGAGCCTTGGTCATTGGGTGGTGAGCGGTATCACTGTGTATCACTCATTCGTATATTTGTCTATATTACTATTGTTATCATAATTATTATTGTTTCCAATATTATTGTAGTTCAGTTATTAGATTGCTCTTATCTCAACCCATGAGTCTCTTTTCCCTTCACCCCTCTAGTTCTCTTCCCCATCCCCAGGAGGAGGGAGGGTGAGCGAGCAGTTGTTGAATTTGGCTCCCAGACAGGGTAAAACCATAGGGGGAAAAAACCCGAGAAACATCATGGCACCACAGTGCTCCCTGATCTGAACACGAACATGCACAGCTGATTCCTTCGAGGGCTGTGACCGCGTGAGTCTGCTGTAACCTTTCATTCTCCCCCTTCTCCCTCTATTTTTAACCCGGCTGGATACTGTTGTTTTGACAAGCTGGCTGGGGTTCAGGTCCTGGCAGCAGGTGCCAGCATGCTGGAGCTGGGCGGGAAGGCGGCTGCGGGGACAGCACCTCTGTCCACAGAGCAGTAGGAGCTGCTTGGAGATCCCCAGCTCCATTGCAGTGGCTACTCGGCAGTTTAAATGCTGGATTCAAACCGCCCGGCTCTGCAAAGCGACCTGAGAGCCCGGGGATAACTTTCCCCTCCGGGACTAGTGTCCACTCCTACTCTTGCCCAAACTGTCTTTGCCAATGTTTCCTGCCATAGCAGAGCTTTGGCCAGCTTTGGCCATGTCATGATATTCCTCTGTATCCCACAAATCGGTTTAACACGACTTTTCTGAAAGCAGGCTGCTTTCCAAGGTCACCAGTGCAGGTGCCGTGCTTCAGGATCCCGCAGGGGAAAGCATTCGCATCGTGCATTGTTAGCTTGCCTAAAGAGAAATCTCAGCCGTTGTATTACAGTTCAATTTCTGCAGAAGATGCTGACAGAGGCTGAAACTTTGGTATATTGTTTTTATTGCTATGTAGATTACAGAAAGCCTTGGCTGAACTGTACCCCCTGCCTTCTGACTTGTTTTAAGCACTTAAAAGCACACTGCTGGAGTCAACTGTCCTACTCAGAGTATCTGAATATCCTCCACGTGCCCCAGCAAGACCTCCAGATGATATTGCAGTCTCCTCGGACACCTAAACCGCTCATCTTAAGATACTTGATGTGAATATATTCAGCAGTCTTCCCCTCCATTTGGCCATTTTTAATTTTGTTTGGCTTTACTCACCCTTGCCATATAATGGTTTTAATGAGACTGGACCTCATCATCTCTGAGTTTTGTTTGAAAACAGCTATTTATAGACTTTTTTACACGTTGCTTGTCACAGCACCTAGAGGTTAATATTTGGGGTGACAGTATACAAACACACAGGGAAACAGAGCATCTATAAAATGTCCAGAAACGGGGTCAGGGAGGACACAAAGTGTGCAGATAAGGAATCGCCATTATCACCTAAGCTGCAGGTGTAAAATTTAAGCACAGGGAGATAAATGATTTACTTATAACTATACTGCAAGTCTATGGCATGGAGAATTAAATCCCAGTCTCCTAGCCTCAATAAGTTAACCGCAAACTCATCTTTCCCAGCATGTAAATATTTGTAAGCAGAATTTTTCTACTTAACAACCTGATGGTTTGTATGCTAAAAGATTACACTTCCTATCAGTGAATATCTGAGTCCTGGCCCCAGAGCCACAGGGTAGAGCATCTTATTATGAACAAGAAGTAGCAGGCAATACATTGGGAAGCTATTGCTACTTTCATCTTCTGCAAGATTTTCTCTAGGATCTGTCATCCATGCATCAGCCTATTCCCCTGTGGGAGCAGGTGGCTGTTTCTCACAAACATGCAATAAATGATATTACCAAAAGCTACATAAATAAAAAAATAAACACCGCAAGAAATTTCATGGCATCTTGATATAGACTGAGACAGGGAGGGATTTGTGAGGGGAGGGGATGAGTCAGTGATAATTTAGCAGTGAATAAATTAAAGGATTAATGCCCAGGGTATTGTGGCAAAGGCTAAAAGTGTTTGTCTGCAGCCAGAGGAAAGAGTCTCTGCACTCTGTCTCTGAAGATGTTTCCCACTCGTAATATACCTCCATAAAATCTGCCCGAGGTTACCTTCTTGTGACTGCTGTTGGTAGGTAGCTTCTCTAGAGAAAGACATACTCTGTCCCCATTTTGCTGAGTGTGCAGGATATTTACATCCCCATTCCTGATCTGAAGCCTAGTATAGAACAATCAGGTGAAGGTTAAAGGTTTGTTTAACCTTTAGGACGGGCTTTAGTATTAAAAAATATGTAAGTGACTTAAGGCTCCTCAAAACTGTAGAATTCTCAACGTGAGATGACACATACAGGAATAAAGTGGAAAGGTTGTTTTTTTTTTTTCCCTAAATGAATTATTTCTTAATATAAGGTTTAAAACATTAAGCATGTCTTAACCCATAGAAAACCTGCTTGCAAAGCTTCACAAGTAGTGGAAAATATGGAGGATGTTTGACAAAGTTTAAGGCAGCAACACTGGCTCAGGGTTTTACATCAGCTAAATTTTTGTGTGTGTTTATACAGCACTATAACTTAGACATTTAAAACACTAAGTGCAAACCATTTATTTTCTACCATTGACTGTTCCTATTTATCATATGCATTACCCTATCTTCAAGTGGACAAAAAAAATGTTTAAATAAATTGCACAACCGTGCTGAATCACTACTTCTTAATGCTCTTGAAAAGAAGGGGAAAAACCTGTTTGCTGTGTCCGCAGAGAGTAGGACAAGAAGTAATGAGCTTAAATTGTAGGGAAGGGAATTCGTCTCAGGTATTACAGAATTTTTCTGAATTAGAAGGATGCTGTAGGTCTTCAGCGTTGTATGAAAAAGCTAGATAAACAAGGAAGGATGCTTAGTTGATCAGGTCTTAGAGAAGAGAGATGGACTAGATGATTCTTGATTGCATGACATTTTCTTAAATGATGCCCTTGAACCCATCTTCTTTTTCCCATCTTCCAGTTCTATTATGTGATGCTGAATTACCTCAAGGAAGCTGAAAGGTTTATAGGCAGAAATGTCCATTCTCTTCAAAAAGAGCTAGGCAATAAAAAAAGGGAAACTCAAGAAAAACTGTTTTTTTCTAGACTAGATACAAAACAATGAGTTGATTTTTTTTTTCTTATCATTTTTCTAAGGGACCCTGTTGCACCCTCTGTAAATTGTTGAAGCTTTGGACTGATAAAATGTGCTAAGGTTAAGATGTCTGACTAAAAGGAGATATAATAGGTCAGAAATGAAAAAATATATATTAAATCTTAGGTATCCAATAAATAGTTGTCTATATGCAAACAAGAGTTTTTATATATACAAGGTCCTACATACTTTTAAAATGTGTTTTACATACTTGTTATTTTTTAAAGTTTGATTTTATTCTATAAACAATAATTGCAGAATTATTTTCACTGAAGACAGTTTTGCCCTGGGTGGAAAAACAAGGTGGCAGTACATCCAAAAGCCTCAGAGGATGGTTAGTTCTATACCACTTTTCTTTTTCAGTGAACCATGTGGCATCCCTTTGCTGATCATACCTCGTGCTCCTGAGACTTGTGGCATGAGCCATTTTTGGAAAGGGCTTTGAAAGCAAGCAGGATGCAGATTATGCATAAGGTCCCTGCAATCGATAGGAGTCTTCACATTGATTTTAGGTAGTTTATGTATTATTTAAAGATATAGTGGCAAACATGTCAGGAATCACTGGAGAAGACACAGACTAAAAGCAAGGTAAAGTAACTCCTCTTTTATGGGAAACTCTTCCCTTGAATACTGGTCACCATTTCTGCGGATATTGCCCCTTCAAGGGCTTGGCAGATACCACCTTCAACCCTTTGTATGTCCCAAACACACATGGATCTGCATTTCAGAGCTCCCACCGGAAATTAAAATACATCTTGCAGTTTGAAAGTGAGACTAGCAGTATGAAATACCTGCTTTTTAAATAAATTTGTATCTGCCAAGGTAACACGTTGCCTAAAATAATGTATTTGTCCATATCCAATCACTATTCCCATTTTCATTGTTCATAAAGCAGCAAAAATGAGAGCAAAGATGATTCAATTAACATCTGATGGAGAAACTGGTCTGTTAAAAAATACATATTGAGCACAATGAAGTCTTTAATTTGATGGTGTTCTACTCAAGAAGTAGAGGAAGAGTCAGCATGAGACAAAATCCCAGAAAGATTAGAGATTCAGGGAGTAAAGTGTTCTAGACTTCATCCACCATAAAATAAAATAAAATAGATGTATCAATGATTTGCTTCACATAGGAACATACAGATTTATGGTTAATTAAGAATGCTGAATACGGAAAATTAGTAGGTTCTTTCTGCTAAATTGTTTTAATTATTCTTGGCAAAGGCAGAATAACTCTACAAGAGTTTTTTTTTATGGGATTTTTAATTAATTGAAGAATTTAAATGAAGCACTTTAAACAATAGTGCACTTGACTAAATACTCACAGGGAAATTGGCAGCTGAGCACTAGAGCTGGAACTGTGGCAGTCCAACCGGAACGGCTTCCATACTTCCCTGTGCATGCAGGAATTTGAAACGTGTAACACATTTCTGTACTTAAATTTCACTTGTATAATGCTTTGCTTAAAGGTTTCAAACCACATTAAGTCTCTGATCCACTGATAAATTCTTGGAAACCTCCATGCACATTACAGATGAGATTTTTCAGGAGCTCCCAGCGTTTGCCTTCCATTCCAAATGAATTGCTTATTGATTTTGATGGGAGCAGAATTAGGGAAATGCAGTGACTTCTGAAAATGTTGCCATCTTAGAAGAGGACAGACTGACAACAGAGCCTCATGGTGAGGAGTGTTTTATGACAAAAAAATCACATCTTAGAATATGAAGCCCTGATTTTGAACGTTTCTTGCCCTTATTCAGGATCATTCCTTGTTCAGTAAACATAGTGGGATTTAAACCATCAAACCACTAATTGAGCTCTCTATATAGATAAACCTCTATTGATGTTGGAGGTGGAAGGGACATTCGTACCACCCCGTATTTTTTCATGCAGAACACGCAACTTTATTTTTCTCAGTCACTGTCCTCAGGGTGATTCTTCCCATTGACCTTCTGTGAACATCCATGCATTTTTAGCAAAGTTTTCTGTTTGTGCCCATTTGGAAATCAAGGAAAGATTATTTCCTTTTTCCAGAATTATATTGTTGCTTCCTTCCAAAATAAGACAAGACTATGAATTACAAAATACACTATTTTCAGTGTATAGCTGAAAACTGTTGAGATTTGAATCACACACCAGCCAGGTTGGTTCATGCAACCTCACAACCCCCCCCTTTCTAAACCAAAATAGTCCCTGTATTAGTGGTGGTACAAAATCAGAAAATCAATTCCTTTGCCAAAGAGCTTAAAAGCTAAATAAAAGTATTCTTGTTATTTCTATCCTCCTTCAAATAGTTTTGTACTAGTTAAAAATAATGCTATTCAAAACCTGTAAAAAGATTTTAGAGTAGAACTTTGCCCTGCAAGATGCTGCAGGGTACTGCAGGATATAAAGCTTGCGAGGAAGATAGGACTTTGAGATCCTAGAAAAAAAAAAATGTTCCTACAAATTTCTGGATTCTGGATGCTTAAGGTTAAATAAAGCAGAGAAGAGTACAGAAAGTAGAAATAAATTTAACAGCACTTGGCCTAGAAGTGTAAGGTAGTGACAGATTTGGCTTACTGTTTTTGAAAGAGTTTTGAATCAATACTAGAAAATTTTGTGGAATATTTTGGCTTTGTTTTCCTGGTAATAAAAGTTTTAAAACTACTCAACACCCAGCACTGGAGGAGTATGTAACTTTCCGTTTCAGCAGTTTTATTTTCATCCCATCATCAGGTTTAGTAGCATCCTTCCACTGCCCCAGAATTTAAAAACATAAAAATCACTGAGTTCAAAAAAGAACTCCATGGTTTTTCTGGCTCTATGATGGCTGATGATTTGCCGTCTGCTTTCTAGCCTGCTTAATCTATGATCTAAACCCCTATTGCAGTGATCAACTCGTGTGCTCAGGGGGGTACATGACAAGGACCCCCTCCCTTTGCCTGTGGATGCAATGGGGGGCTCAGCTGGGGGCCCACAGAGGTGAAGGTCTTCTCTCTCGCTGCTCAAAAAAAGATCAAAACAATCACACATTTCAGGGTAAGGTTGGGGTTTTGGGTTTTTTGTTTTGGTTTGGTTTGGTGGGGGATTTTTTTGGTGTTTGTTTTTTTTTTTGATGCTGAGTTTTTTATTTTTGATAGAGAAACACATTTCATTAGCTGATGATGTATGAGAAACTTTGCAACAACAACAATTATTTAAATGAGTCAGATATCTCAAAATTTATTCATCTCCAGCTAGGAAGCAAGAAAGACACATAAAACTTGGTGAGTGCATAAAAACCTATCTGAATTATCTAGTCCACCGCTGGATTTTTTGCTCCTTTTTTAACCCTAGGGCATGCAGTATTAGCTAATGGATTTTAAACTAGATATAGCTCAGTGGAGAAGGCTTTTCAATTTTATCTGCAGCAGAAAAAAGTGAGTTTTCACACAAAATTTGTATTCCTTGCTGAATAGGAGTCCATTTGCCTTTGACCATCATAAAGAAATATAAATCAGCTGTAGCATTCCTTTTGATTATTTACCCTTTTACACAGAACCATTAGGCAGAAGAGACTTGTGTTTGCTCTTGATTAGTTTGGTGTTGTATTTTTTAAAGACATATGGTGGTTGTAGGTGGTTGTAGCAGAGATAAGAGTTTTTTATGCTGAAACAGTGGACAAATCATATCATTTCCTTTTATTAGTCTCATTTCAGGAGAGATGCAGGCAGGCCATAAATAAAACAGGTTTTAAACAAATGAGGTGGGAAGTTGTGGATATGAGGGGGTTTTATAGAGCAGCTATTATTTCACGTTTCTACTGAAAAAAAACCCACTGTATTTTCTCAGTAGTGCTCACAGGCACTATTAGACCAGGAATTACTTGAATTTAACCTGCTGCACGTTAATTAGAAATTGCTCACATTAAGTTAGACTTTTCTGGAATCTTTTAGACATATGGAAAAAGATTGTTAAGAATTTCAGCTTCAGAGGAAATGTACAGAATGAGTTGCCTCCTTCCTGCTAATTTACAAAATCCTGTAAATCCTGGGTTTAAGGGAAAATCTTTCAAAATTAGAAATGTTGTATTGCATTACAAGGATGAGAAAGACTTGGTCTCTTTTATGTATTACGAAACAAGGTGGATGAATGTAGATAGTGATGAGACTTGGGAAGAAGTGAGGGGATGCTGAGTGCAGGGCATGCCCAGCCAGGCTGGCTTTCATTGACTATATACCAATATTTGCTATCATTAGAATTTTTCTGTGTTCATTGTTTTACACATGAACACCAAACCTGTGCTTTTAGGATCAGCCCTCAGTGTGAACTATAAAATGCACTGTAACAGGGTTCACAGTAGTGCTTTGTTCCCAATCCAATGTTTTTACTTTAACTCCTGCTGCAAAAAGTAGTTTTCATAGCTTTTTTCTTAATTTCAAGCATTAAATGGAGTAATTCCAGATTATTTCCTCTGTTACCTTTTTAACAGGAAAAAAGCCACCAGATGATAAACGTATTTCGGAGGTGTTGACCACACCTCCTGAAATACTTGGCAGTGGCTGGGAATTTTATATCTCAGCCACTGGTAACAGATGTGCAGTAGAGAAGAAAATGAATTGATAGATGATGGATGGATGGATGGATGGAATAGGTAAGTACACATTGTCTGAATATGATTATGACTCTGCAGTTTTATATAAATCTCCTTTATTTTAATCTGAATATCCACATTGTTGACATAACAAAAAAGTATTTTACGGCATGAAATTTACTTTTTGGGTGTTGCCTTGAAATCTAGAAAACCCTTCTATGTCTTCACCAGGTCTGTAGGACTAGCCGGTGAATACTTTTGACTGGTGTGAGCTGGGCTGCTCCTCTGTTAGCCTGTGAAACCATAACCCTCTACTTAACCACAGCTCAGTGGTTCAGATTCTATCAGCAAGATAGAATCTATTAGCATAAATAATCACTGTTGAGTTATTTTCAGTGAGATTAAATTACAGGGTATTTTTTACCTTAGTATGAAAAAATTACTTATGGTTTTTGCAAGCTTGGCTTTCAAAAAGGATCAGAAAACAGAGGTGTTAAATATACACTCCAAAGCCGCATTTAAGAAATAAAAATGTTGTTTTTCTTGGCCACATTGTTCTCACTAAAGGCAATATTAATGCATCCAATTGTGCCAAAATATAAATGTTAATAAATGTGCTGGTGCTACTGCCTGTCAAAAGTTACTTCTGGAGTGATTAACTACTTGAGGCTGCATTACTGTTGGCAGTAAAAATATTTAAAGTGTGGGAAGGTTATAATGTATTTGGAAGCATTTTACGAAGTTAATCTAGAACAGTTAAGTTAAATTACTGATTTGGGTGTGAAGGGGAATAGGTAATTAATAAAAGTGAAATAAAATTAAATTTTCTAGTAAGCATGTCCTAAACAAATTAGAGGTCTTCAGCTGGTTCTTGAGCCATTAAAATCCACATATTTCACTTTATTATAATAAATGTAAAATAAAAGACACGTAAAGCTCCCAGATATAATTTTAAGGGTTTTGGTTTTTTTTTTTTTTTTTTGAGGCTGCTTTTCTTAGACATCAATACCTGTCCGGGATGTGGAATAGGCAGGTGGGATTTTGACAGTCAACAGAAATACAAGGAAGAGGGGTTTTGAAAGTGTATGTCCAGCCTGGCGGGGGGGTCTTAAAAGTCAACAGAAGACGTTCTGACTTCAGCAGAGCAAAGCCAGCCTGGCTAGAGTGTCTTCTGGAAAATGCCTCCTTGTTTAACAAAAGATTATTTGAACTATCAAACACTTGAGTCTGCAGATATAGTCTGGAAATCTCTTGAGAAATGGGATTTATTGTAGACAAAACCAGTCATTGTACTCCTTTCTTGCGATTATGATAGGAAAAGTCAACCTTCTTTTTTTTTTTTTTTTTTTTTTTTTTTTTTTCAGGATTTCTGTCCAGCTGTTCCAGCTGTCTCTGGTCCTCAGGTCCTGAAGGCACTGGTAAGCTCTCACCTACAGGTATGCCCGCACCCACACCAGCACTGCAGCTGCCTGCGATGCCTGCCTTTGACTTCCTAGCAAGACTTCAAATAGACCTGAAAGTCCTTGGAGATGTTTGGATACGAATATAAATAAAGCAACACCATACAGATGGCATTTATTCAAAACAGTCTTTCCATGGTCCCCTGGGACATGTGGTCTCATTTGGAGGTTAAAGGTGCTCTAAGAGTTAAAAGCACTGCACATGTGCTTGAGGATACAGCTTCTCACCCCAAATAATTACAAATTAAGCAGAGAAGACTAAGGAACCTGTTGTTATCTCATTTCTTCTGTCTTTTGGTGGGTAGGAGGATGTATTTGAGACAGTAATTTAAATTTTTCTAATGTCCAAGTCAATGACTGCCCAACCCACAGCTCATTCATTCTCTATGAACGAGTTAAACTGTTCAATAAAACTAAATATAAAAGTTGTGAAATATTATAGGGATTTTAAGAAAGTGTTTCTGAATGTGAGGCTGTTGTTTGCCAGCTGCCATGTGTTTTATGGGTCAAATATCTGCCTCTACCAGCAGCAAGAACAAAATACTGCAGGGTCAGGAGGTACTGGTGGCTGTTGCTACTTTGCAATTTCTTGGTGACAGTGACAGATTTTAAAACAAATTGGTGCTTAGATTCCAGGGGAAAACTCCTTATCAGATTACACCACTATCCAGAGGGGTCAGAGCCAGAGCCTAATCTCTCTGACACTGTCTTGCTACTGTCTACCTGTCGCTGTTACATGGTGCAGGGCAAGGCTTCACTCCTGTCCAAGCAGCATGGACTATTGTAATGATGATCTATTGTCCCAACCCTCTCCTATAAACATTTTACTTCATTTTTAGTGCTTTTTCCATATGCAGTAGTAGTGGTAAAAACAAGTAAAGAGTTGAAGTTGTTTGTCCTGTCCCTACCAGTTATTTGTTATACCACAGGCCAAGACCAATAAAAAGGGAAACAGATATCTTATCTATGCAAGACCCGAATTGTCAGAGAGGCCATCATGATGAAAAACAAATCCCCTGGGGATGTCCAGGCTTGCAACAGATTCGCTGGCAAGACCAGAATCTGAAGACCTTTAACAGGCAGAGGGCTCCTACAGATGTTAATGGATAATTTGTGATACAGTGAGGAATAGAGCGAATTATTGGAAAGCTTTGCCTTTGACATACGTACATCCGGGGCACTGTGCCAAGATCTGCCTACCTCCTGCCCTGTGTGTTCTTTTAAATACTGACAGTCCATACACAACCTTCAGATACAAATGTAAGTAATGAATTGGCCATCATCAAAAATCTTCCAGACCTTGATTCAAAAACCATCCCAGATTACAGAAAGCATCTGGAAATTCATGGACTAAATGAAGGCGTTGGTTGCACCTAGGACAGAGATAGCTGTTTGTTGAAAAAATAAATCTGCTATCAATGAAAACGCAAGATGCACTATTGCCACGTTATACCAGCAAAAGTAGACTGTATTTATTTTTATTTCTATAGAGCAGACAGCACTGATGGTTGCTATACCCAGGTGTAGTTATCCATCCTTTTCAATTTCACTTCATCAAACAGATGAACAAAAAAACACCACCTAAAACTGAATGCTGGAGAAACTGAGATGATCATGAAATTAGGGCTTCACTGACACTGTCTATCCCATCACTCAACATGCACAGCATCTGCTTTCGGTGACCTGTGCTCCACAGTGTTCCCCGAGACCCAGAAAGAAGCTGCTGAGAAAAAAAAAGAATTGCTCTCAGGGGCAGGGAGACAGCAGCTTTTATTGCAGGGTCTTTAATTTATCATTAAATAAGACAATCCCAAAGTTGTATTTTTTAACTTGTTTACAATTACTACCGTCTACTTTGATGTGAAACTGCTGTAAGCATGCAACAGAAATTACGTGCTGGCTGCACAGGGAGTTAGCACTGTCGAGCATCCTGTTACCTTTAAGTTGTTGCAGACTAATACAGTATCCTTGGGCTTCAGCTGCCAATCTATTTAATCAGCTCTCCTGTCATTTGCTGTCATTTCTACAAGTACTATGGGTCTAAATTAGAGGTTGGATCTCTTCACCTTGTCATTAAGGAGCTATGAAAGAGCCATGGCCATGGTAGATTGTGATTATTTTGACAAGGGGATCATATTAAACCTCTGTACTCTACCAGAGCAAATCATACTTGATCATTATAATTGAGAGGTACAGTTCTTTAGACTGATGACTTCTATCTTTGCAGCATTGCTTTTCAGCTTCGAATATTACTTGTTTCCTTCCTTCACTGCCACTAACCACTACATGAGCAGGTGCTGAGTTTTTTCCTTTGCCACCCCTATAATCTGCTGTTATTTTTGCAGGATAGCTCTGCGAATAAGGCACTTCAATTGCAGTGATTTGATCCCTTTACCGATGTTTACATAAATAAAACAAGCAATAACAACCCAATTCAGCGCTTATGTGATTGCATTCACTTCCTTTGATCCACAAACATTAGAAATGTGATTCCTTTCCTCAGCACAGATACTGTCAAATAGAAACATCTCTCAGCAGTATTCAGGCCAGACCTATCATTTTTAACAACCTTCACTTGAAAAAAAAAATTAATAACCTTATTCCTAGCAAAGTGATGAGTGGAACCATTTTTTGTGGCTTAAATTACTGATTGCCCTTAAGCGTCTAATTTCAAGCATTTTCAAAGGGGAAGCAAACAAGAATGTATTTTACAAATAAAAATCAGTTTAATGAAAAATTCCATAAGACAAATTGATTATGATTCTTGCTTGGTTTTGATTAACAATGTTTTAAAATTATTTTGGAGCCTATTTTTCTAGTTACATTCCTGAACTTGTTATTTACTGCACTTCATCATGTACATATGGATGAAAACTAAAAAGAGAAAGTTGATTAGAGAATGTCAGAGACTTTCTAAAAGGGGGATTTACTGAAACGGATCCTTACTTGCTAAGACTGCAGAATGTATTTATACAAGTGATTCACCATACGGATGTGGGAAAATGTTCAAATATTTGTGTATCAAGCTTCAGACTTTCATAAATGTTTGCTACAGAAAGTAACACTGCCTATAAAATATCTTTTTGCTATAGAAAGTAACAGAGACTATAAGATATCTTTTGGCTTCAAATCATACATTTAATTCAGGAAACCCGAAATGACAGAATGAACCAAATGCATCAGCAAGACTTTACCCGGATAGGAAGTCACCATCATGAAACTGTATCAATGACATGACCCTTACTGCCACGTCCACGTTTACATAGCAATTGCTAAATCCATCTATATCTTTCTATCTGTTTTTCAGACCTTGAATTTATATATCATACTAGGTTTTGGCCCAAAAGATGGTATCAACAGCAGCTTGTGAGTGCTAGCATCAGCCCCAAGCCATCCCTGTAGGATTGCTCGCTTGCATCCCTGTAGGATTGCCCCATCCCATCCTTCCTGGGTAGAGAAGAAGAATCTTACCATGGTCATGTAGGATTAGTGGTGCAGAGCCAGTTATTACAGCCCAGGTTAGTGAAGTTGGAGGAACTTCTAATAAAGGGATAGATCTGTGTTTTAAAAATATCTGCTAAAAATGGGTCTGTGGGGGTACGTCCGACATCTGAAATCTCTCTGGGTGGCTGGAATAGCAATGTATTTCCACCACCCAGGACGAAAAAAGAGCTTCCTTCCCAGTCCCCAGGTGAAGTAGAGATTGAATGAAGACAAGACTGAAAGACCATGACTAGAATTGTATTTACATTGATGAGCAAATCTTAGCCATGGTATAAGCATGCATATTTTAGTATAGTTCTTTATTGTTAGATTTGCTCTTTTGTTCAGGTTTGTTTTTTTTTTTTCCCCTGCAATATAGTGGATTGTTTTTCTCAACATATTGAAGCTGAATGAAAAGGAAGAAAATTTGTAGCAGTTACAATTTTTTGTAGTTTGGGAAACAAGAATTTGAGGAGAAAATGCAGTATGACATACCCATTGCTGCAAATGTGGTATGCTAATTTAGATAATTGAAAAATGCAAGACAACATAATTATCTGACATAGTTCATAAAACTTGCTGCTAATGCAGTGTTAACTTAAAAAGTGAGTAAATGCAGGAATACTTTCTTGCCCACAAAGGTCAGGGAAGGGCGCTACCAGCTGCAAATACTGTCATTATTCATAGGGCTGCAGTTCAGCTGGTGTAAAATATGATGCAGTGTCATTTAACAGGCCCACTAAAAATCATAAAAATCTGGTTGAGTCATGTAATCACAAGTACCTCTGGGACAGCCTCTTTGTCCTAAAGAAGAACTGAAGAGAATTTGGAGAGCACATCCACTTTATATCTTCATCCAAGGAAACAACCACAAATCAATGAGATTAGAGCAGCGGTTGGGTGATACAGCAGTCAGAGTTGTGCATGTCAGCATTTCTATTAGGTTGATAAGAAACCTGCTGTGAAAAATCTAAACAGGAGCGTAGACGGTCTCTGCAAATAAGTTGTCTTATTATTTTCTCTAAATTTTAAATCACTGGTCATTCTGAACTCATATCAGCTTCATTTTGCTGCTGTGTGCCTGCCAGCTTCAATGACATCCTTGTGCAGATGTTAATACCTGAAATACCATGTGTGAATTTAATTTATCTGGTAAGGTTTTGCAAATGAATGCTCAGTTAGTCCCTGTTGGTGGTAATGTAGGAGTTAAGGCTCCCAGCAATTTGGTGGAAAGTAGGCTTTAAAAATTTATTAACAAAAAATGATCCAGCAAGTTTAGTCATCTTGGGTTTCTTTAATGAAAAGATGTTTAAAAATATAAACACATAAAATAAATATTAAACTAAAAATGATTCACAGATGTATTTTTAAAGCTTCTATGACAGATTTTAATACAAAGTTTAGACAAAATTGCCAGAATAAATCTTGTGGATATTGAATTCTTGGTTTGTTATTCTTTTAAGATTACATTATGTGTTCTGTTACGGATATCCAGCCATAGAGAAGTCTTGCAAAATACACAAGATCTTAAATAGGGCAAATTAACCTGGAAGGATGAAAAAGGCAAAGCTATGCATATTATCAGTGGAAACCCAGAAGACTTAATAAGTCGCATTGCCATTGCCTCATTGCAAAGACTATTTGTAATGCCATTAGACATGGAGGCACTACCAAGAAAAAAGGTGGTTTTGACAAACTGTCTTTGGAAATACCTTTTAAAAATGTATTTATAGGTTGCATAATAAAAATTCAATCCCTTGGCTTTCAGTTAATCCTACAGAATATTGATAATAATATTTTATCTAAGATAGTTATAATTGTTTTGCCACATTATAATCACATTAAGACACTTCAGGGTGTCTACTCTAACAATAGCAAGTCCTGCTGTGTCTTATTACTTAAATGTGCTTGCAATTTGCTCTCCCTGCTGACTATCCATTTGTCTTTTCTAGGCATAGACTGATAGCAACTTTCACCAAATTGTATTTATTTTACTAGGAAGAGTGTTGATCAATACCCTATGAGCTGAGACAATCAAACCCATTTTTCTAATTATACTCTTTTTTTCCAGAAAGCCTGATGAGATGTATTTATTAGTACCATACCTTACAATCAATTACTCCATACAGATGGTTAATGAGATAATAATCAAATGATCAAACAAGGGTAACTGTTTCCCCATTTAGGAAGGCTGGTTACTCTGCAGGAGCATTTGAGCAGTCCGGGGAAGTCACAGTAAATCCAGGCAGATGGACCCTTAGTGCTCTTCCCAGAAAACCAGACACTTCCAGCTTGGCCGCTTTGAGACTGTGGTAAGACACGTTAACTTGTTGGGAACAGGGTATTTGGGAATATGGTACTAAATCCCATAGATAGAGACAAGCTGCTCATTTCTGTGGTAGCCCTATTTCATTAGTAGGTATGAATGTGTTAATGGGAAAAGGGGCACTAAAAACTTCTTTGTACTGAAATACAGTCAATATTCTTCACTGTAAAGGCAGATGGAAAAGCAACCAACAGACTCAAAAGTGCTCAAGCCAGATTTTTTACACCATTTAGTCCTGAAATTACATTAACTTAGTTTACTTAAGATTATTTGCATGAAGGCAGCAAGTAGCCAAATATGATAAAGTGTGTAGAAAGTTGCTTCTAGATACTTAATTTTAAACAAATTCCTTGGTAAACTAAAGCCACTTGGAGTCACCTTCAGCACCTCTCTTGAGTGGAAATCTCCCCGGGGGGAGAGCCCAGGGTCTGCAGCAATAGCTCCCGGGAGCTCCTATTGAGTCCTGGGTGAGGGTGAGCGGGGTGCAGGCTCTGCACATTGCCTCTGCAGGTGGACAAGTGCTGAATTAGCTAAAGCCAGAGTTTTATTCCCCTCATTGAATATTAATTTGGCTGTAACAAGGTCAGTCCTGACATCAGTGAAAAGTGCATGAGTAGCAGCTGAGCTCGTGAAGGTGGGTTTTTACACCCACCTGGGCTCTCTGATGTCTAATAAAGGGTGAACTTATCTTTATTCTCAGTGCTGGCACTAATAACCTTCTTCTCCTCCAACTTCTGGCTTTTATGAAATTGGAAGGAATCTAATACCTCTGTGAACTCCATCTCTTTGTTAGATTTCATTATAAATACTTAATGGTTTCAAAAGGCATTAGTACAGATAGCTGAATAGGTAAACAGACACATGACTGTGCAAGCTTATATATATAGCCTATAAATGTAGCTCATACGTATCTAAAAATAAATTTCTCCTTGGTCATGTTAGCAATCATTTCCTACTTGTCCAGTAATATTAGAAAGAAAAAACCTTACAAGCAGCAAATAGAGTTAAAGCTAATTTTGTCTTTAGACTCACTCTCCAAAATCACAAAGCACCAAGAATTCTATACCGATTAACTACCAACAGTTTGGAAATTACACGTTTAAGTAATGGATGGATTCCCTCTAGGTTTTTGAGCTCAGGATGGCCTAAATTAGTTATTTACCTCTCATGTATCCCAAGCCAGGAGCATATGTATCAAATGCACAGTCGTCTGTAGAAACCTATAGAAAACTATGCCGCAAGCAGTGGAAATTAATTCCTTATGTTACACTGATGTGGTACCACTCTTCTGAGTTTGTAATCCAATAAAAACTGCATTGCTTTTAAAAGTGAAAAGAGGAAAAAGCATACTAATGTCAGGATAAACAGTATTGCTTCTGACAGTCTTCTACAGAGAAAGTAAAACGGAAGCCACACCTAATTAATGGCACTGTATGCGAGAGATTTCTTAGTATTGCAGAATCCAGGAGCCCGAGTTTCACATTAATATCTGTTTTATGATTCCCCCTGCCCTAGAATGAACCATAATTTCATTATCAATTCCAGACACCTATGTCTGAGAAGTATTTTCAGTGTTTACAATGCTTTTCAAAACAAAACTAATGAACTGTGTGTTTTAAAGGATTCTGTGGGTTTTGTAGTCAGGCCTGTTATTAGAGATAGAAAGCAAATGGGAGCAATAAAGTAGAAATGATGCCTGGTGTACAAATAAAAGTTGTAAGCAGCAGGTTCTATATCTTTGCATATTGTGACTCATCTAGTGGAGTTATCTGCAAGCAGAGAACACAGGATGTGAAACCATGAAATGCTGTTTCATGAGAGAAAGGAAGAAGTTCTCGGTGGTGGGAGCAGACCCGTCCCAAACTCCTGTATATCTATAGCGTAACATCACAGGGTGACAGGGTCCCACTATGGAAAGGCAGGTGTGTTCAGCCTGTAAAAACACACAGCAAATATGCCCTCGAATTCAAAATGTATATTAAAAAAAAAGGTTACAAATATTTGTGACTATTCTAAAGATTTTTCCTAGAAATTCTACTTTAGCCTGATTTCTTCCATCTCTGGCTAGTTTGATTTTTTTTGGCTGAGCCAGCTCCTGCAGATTTAGCTTCTCTGCCTTTGCCCAGACATACTCCCCAGATCCGATCACAGCTGATAACAGAGATCCCACTTACTTTTCTACTTCTGATCACTCTGAAGTCTCTATCTACATCAGCCTTTCACATCTCCACAGTCTGATATCTACTGTGCCTTTCTGATATTTCATGCTTGGAATTATTTTTTTTTCTGGTAATGCAAGGACTCATTCTTTCCTCATCCAAATATCTTTTCCTGAACATTCAAACATATCTTCACTTACTTTAACATTTTTCTGATAGTTCTTACACCACTTACATCCTTTTGCAGATCTAAATATTTTTGAGATGCAGAAATATTCAGCACAGCTTCGTAATAACCTGTTTTTGTGTTTAACATACAAAACAGTGTTTGGGCAGATTAGATTTTTATGGGAGCAAAATGATTTCTAGCACCCAGATGCAGAATATAAATGCATATTAGTGAAGAACATGTACATTCAAACCAACCCAATAAAAGAAACCTGCGGACAGGAAAATCTGGAAAATCAGGAAAATCGTAACCTTGAACTGTCTGTGATTGGTAAGCACTGCAAGAAAGTTGTAAAGCTTTGGCATGTGCTGTATCACAGCAAGTACTGCTATAAGCCCCTTTGCAGTTGACAGAAAGAAATGTATCTTTTGGGATTAATCCAGTCATCCTAAACCAGACATTTAAAATAGGTCAAAGAATTGTAAGAGTGGCACTGCTAGAATTAATTTCAATGATTAGTTCAAATGCAGATGTCTGCACTGTCAATGTAGAAAGTTTGGTGAGATGGGGCCTTGCTCGGGGATTCCGCTCTTTTGCCTCTTTTCAGCTCATCCACTGAGTTTGTGCTAATAGCCCAAGCACAGGCATTTGTCCTTGGCTTTATGGTATCAAGACAGACAAAGATTGCTATTTCTGCATCAAATATGAGGAGAGATTGCAAGTGTACTGGGATACCCCATAGATTTTGCAGAAAAAAAAGCCCCCTGTGCATAACCCCTTTTTCTTCTTTCAAGTTCTGTACTAAGTCTTACACTTGGGCAGAGGGGTATGTAAAGTTTGTCAAGCCACTCTGTGCTTCAGTCAGTTTTACCATTTCCAAGGCAGATTCAATTTTGCCTGCACAATCACACACTCTTTTCCTGGCAGAGAGCTGTCTCACATTTTGCTTTAATGTACGGCAGGCTGATTTTTAACTTAGCCAGGAACTGTGAACACGGTCAGAATAATGTTCTGAAATGTGGTGGGTCTATTTTACCAGTAATATATTAGCTATTTCCAGAGGAAATAATTCTTCAAGTTCATATGTTTTCCCTGCTTGCTTAGCTACATAACTTCTCCCTGGTGGGCAAAGTCTTTAAAGGTCATCGTGTGTGTGTATATAACATACAATTTCTCCAAGATCGCACTGCTTCTTTCTCTGATGTCTTTGCAGTGGGGCATTCAGCTCCAGGTGAGGGAAGGTCTCATTAGCAGTATCATTATTCTGAGGAAGCCAATTTAGCGATGCTTTCCCATCTGGAGCGCTCTTTACTAGCTAAGATGCAAAATCAAGTCTGAGACAGGATCATTTTATCAGATTAGGGAGCAGTCAGGGAGTACTTGTGGGTCTTTTCTCCTCAGGGTGAATTTGAACATAAGGAATGGATTGTCTTGTGCGGCTGGGATAGATCCTGGATTTATTTAATGAATATTACATGACTTGTGTTTTGTACACCCAGGGGCCTGTCCAAATAGCAAGTATAAAAGAAGACATGGAGCCTACAAAGGGAACCCAAGCAGGAAAAGCTGTGCCTGAAGGGTTGGTGACCAACGTCCAAGCCAGAAACACCACTGAGGACAGCTAGTGAGGAGCCTGCAGTGGGGCCACACCACAGAAAGAGATCTGCTAGAGAGGTACTGACTTGCTGTAAGTGTTTTAGAGCTGTTGTCTATAGATTTTTCTCAATCCTCTTTCTTCAAAGGATATGAGTAATTAATTCTGTCACAATGTTCCCAATCCAACTAGGTGCATCCCAACACCAAAACCAGAGGAAGACTGCACAGGAAGATTCCACAGTCTTTCTCTTTGAGCCTGCATGCAGCAGGTACGTTAGAGGTGAGAGGAGAAACAGAGAGAGGAGGGTCTGTTCCCATCTGCATCCTGAATGACTCTGGGATCCAGACACAGTCCACAGTAATCCCCCTGTACATCTCCGGTAGGTTCTGTTGGCTTCAGGGACTTACAGCCTTTTAAAATTCTTGCCCAAAGCATGTTATGAGCATATTTTCATAATTATTTCTTTTTCCTGTTGAAAATATTAGCATTCAGTTTGTATCATGAACTCTGCATTGAAGAAAAACCTACAGGATCAAAAAAACCAAACAAACAAACGAAAAAACCTACCAACCAAAAAAAACCAAAACCATTTGGTGGCAAAACAGCCTTTCATTTTGAAATAACTTGCCCTGAATTTGCCAGGGTTTCTGCTCACAGCTCTGCCTTCCCTCTTTTCAGAGGTGATGGGACTGGCCTCAACCTCCTGGGAGCCTGGGGAAGGCATTTTCCTTGCAGTGCCTTTAGCCAGCAAAACCCTTCTTGGATATCTCCTTGAGCTCAAATGTATGAAATCCTCATAAGCACTAATTTATAAACTAAAATAAGCAAATTGGGAGAATTAATTTAAAGAAAGACTTTGAACTTATATGCACGAGTGATTGCACACGGCGATACAATTTCTGTAGCTGCTTTTAAACAACAGTCTGAGTGGCTTCAGAGGGTGTTTTTGGACTCAGGATATTTTAACTCCCTTCTGTTTAATTGATGATTGAGTTATTTCCTCTGTCAGATCTTCAGGAATATGATTTTTACAGAAAGATATTTCATGTATTAACATTCTCAAAAGGAGGAGTAAACATCTCGTTATCTTACTGCAAAAAGAAAGCCCCAAACCAAACAAAAAAACCCCAAAATAATCAGCTGGATCCATAGAGAGACCTGAGAGAAGAGAGTAGTAAATAGGAAAATGAAGATGTCCAGTGTGATAAATAATATTCTATATTATCCATGTTGTTCTCCATGCACACATCACTTAGAGTGCATTTTGACTTTGATGTTTTATTACAGATGTTTACTGAGAAACTGGCAATAATAGCAAATAAATTCCACTGTCTGTACGCTTGGTCTTTATGTGATGTTGCTGGCTTAGGTCATTTACTGTCCTCAATTCAGAAAACAGGCACACACAGCACTGAAGGGAAGTATATAGCCCTGAGACAGAAGTCTGGCAAAACCAAAAAATAGCTTGTTAGGGTTTTTTTTCAAAATAGACGTGTCTGACTTATTACAGATTGCAAAGAGAACCTTAGTGGAAGCTGGTTGCTGTGTTTACTTGAGGAATATATTTGATAATGTTCATAAATGTATATATACTTTAGTTTAGTTGACCTGTCCTAATTTAATTATTTTACTTTCCAGAACCTTTCCTATACAGCCAGGCATCTTTAGCAATCAGTGTCAAGGCAGGCAGCTATCACTCTCCTGATGGCCTCCCCTGGCATTAAATGTGCCTCCAGATCGAACTGACCTCTGTGCCTCCATCCACATCTGCTGCCCAGGATGCGCAGGAAGGAGGGGAGAGTCTGGGGTGCTCTCCTGAGCTCCCCATAGCCATTCCCAGGATGTGGGGCATGTCAGGGCTGCCTCTGCTCTGTGCGCTGCTGAAAATTGCCTGGAAGTCTGTATAAATAGCAGGATGAACTAAAACTTCATGCTTTCATGCAAGCTTGGGGCATGCCTGGGCTGAAGCTTGTTTGGAGGAGAGCTGTAAAGGATGGGAGGGATGGACAAGGGCAGCTTTGCTGGGTACTTGCCCTTCATGGAGCACTACATCAACCTGGTTGCATGAGCAAGAGCTTCTCGATGAGTGCTGACTCCCAAACCCACCCAGAACTGGGGCAAGTGATAGAACCACAGAACGGTTTGGGTTGGAAGGGACCTTCAAGGTCACAGAGTTCCACCCCCTGCCATGGGCAGGCACACCTCCCACTAGCCCAGGTTGCTCAAAGCCTCATCCAGCCTGGCCTTGAACACCTCCAGGGATGGGGCATCCACAGCTTCTCTGGGCAACCTGTTCCAGTGCCTCACCACTCTCACAGTAAAACATTTCTTCCTAATATCTCATCTAAAGCTGAGTCCCTTCCTGCCCCAGGACTCAAACTCAGCTTCAAGATAGTCAGCTCAGCTTCTCTTTTACCATCTTCAAATGCCTGTTGATCATTATTGGTGGCAAAATTTATTGTCACGGTATTTCTATTTGCAGGGTAAAGGTGGCTTTTAAAGGATTGAAGCCCCAGGAGATTTGGAGAGGTTTGTGGTTTTCTTTTTTTTTTTTTTTTTTTTTTTCCCCCTGCTTGATTTGAAGCTTATGTTATTTTGCATGAGGTCTTAGTGGCATCCCAACATTCTTAATCTACTTACTGCAGGTCCTTTAAAACCGAGGAGCTTAAATCTAGTCATTTAATTTGGTCCAAATTTTAAAGTTTTTATATGATCTCCTTTTAATTCATTTTTAATTCCTTTATACATTTTTAATTACATTATTAGAGTGCTTGTGTTGAAATTCACCTAAAGTGCTGCACAGAGATAATTAGTTAATGTATAACGAGAAAGCCTATTGTATTTTGTACAGTTGAGGATTACTGGAATTCAAAATACTTTGGCTTTTTAACTTTAAGATTGTACCCTAATATGGTCCAAATTAAAATTTCCATACACAATATTAACATGACAAATGTGAATGGGAAAGAACAAAAAGGCAAGCAAGCACCTGCTTTCCCTGCTAGTCATATAATGCTCATTATTTAGAACTGAATCAGTAATGACAATGTATCTGAATCTTGATTAAAGAAAAAAAAATTGCTGGTTAACTATTGAAAAAAGAAAAGTAGTAAAGCAGACAAGAATAGGGGTCTTTACAGAGATGGAGTTAATTGTAACACAATGAATTCACAAATCCAGCAGTGTAGTACATCAGCTAACAGCCTGAACAAACTGTCATTTCCCACTCTAGCTGCAGAGTACAGGACAATAAACTCTGGTAATGGCAAAAATACCAGGCACATTCCTGTTTTGAACAGTGCTAATTTGTTCTTTATTTACATATGCAATTGAAAACAAAAATGTTACATTTATCTGAGTTTTAGGGCATCTCTTACTGAGTGGCAGAAGACAAGTTGGGTTTCTTCTGCTTCACCCAAGAAAAATGTATTGCTTGGAAAAGCTCAATTTATTTTTAATTCTTTGCAGTCCTGACGGTCATGCCTCGTAATTGCATTTGAGCTCATGCTCCCGTTATGCTGGGAATTGTGCAGATACACTGAAGAGCTGACAGGCAAAACAGGCAAAGTAGAGAGAGAATAGAAGGGGAAGTGGGCAAAGGGGTGGTGTAACCTGCTCAGCAGCAGAACTAGAATATAAAAGCCAGATCCTATTATTATCAGCTCAGGGCATTGTTCACGAGAGAAGAGTAAAGTACAAATCATATTATAGAATGGACTTCCGAAAAGGCCGGAGATTATCTTGCTGAAAGGTGATATTGTTCCCAGTTAGAAACTTTAATACCACTTTGCTTCCCTGGGAAAGCAATTGATTTCACTGCGGTCTGGAGCACGTGCAGCTCGAAACCTGGGTGGATGAAAATCTGCTCAATTCATGGTTAGTTACATATATGATAAATTCAAGCAGATGTATGTCAGAAACTCCCCTGACAGCCTGATCTTAAAAAAAAAAAAAAAAAAAAAAAAAAAAGGGTGGGGGGGAGGGGAAAAAAAACTAAAAGAAAAAGAAGATAATGGTGCGTGGCTCTGTTCTGTACAAGTCCTGAAATACTGCAGGGAGGATAGAATTTCCCTTTGGGAGCAAAACAACAATACCTGAAATGAAAAATATGAAAATTTAAAAATCTCTTGTAGCTTGTTGCTTATGTATACTAAAGACATTTTCACAAAATTGAAAGTAGGTGAAATCCAAACAGCAGAAGAAAAGATTTTTGTAAAAGAGGATTTGGAAATTTTTACTTTTAATAAAAATATAGCAAACTGATATTTTGTAACCAGAATCTAAACACTGTGATTTAAGGACACAGAGATACTGCTTCAGAATTACAGTTCAAGCATTTGTTGGTTTCTCCATCTTCTGTGGGGCTTCAGTGCAGACCTCATTTGGTACAATATTAAGTGATGCAACCTGTATGAAGCGACTCAGTTACAGAGTGTCTCAGAATTGAAGACAAAGTCCTCTTTTTCCACTGCAAAAGCTGCTTTGCTCATAGATTTGAGACTACCCGTTTCCTTCCTGTATATATTTCCCTTGAACCTGGTTTTTGTTGTCTAGTTTTCTTATCTAGGCAGGTAAAATAGTTTTGGTGGCGAACTTAAGTGAAGGATACTCCTCCTCTGCTGGACCATCCACCTGTGACTCCAACCACCCTGATGGACTTGCAGGAGGAGAAGAAAATTAAGCCAGTTTTTATTTCTTCATTTTTCCTTGAACTAGTTTGCTTCAGCTGTACAGTAAAAGGTCTTTTACAAGGACATGACATACTTGCAGAGCAGAAAAATCCCTTCTTTGGGGGTATGAAGGAACACCTCTGAGACTGGGGGAAATATCCAGTTCCTGAAGGAACCTATTAGTTTCTAATAGCCTCATCCTTCTGAAGGGAGGGAATAGATGGGGCTGCTTTTGTGACAGCTGAGATATTTCAGGGACTTTTCAGTCTGTGCATGACAAATGCTGAAAGATAGTAAAACCAAGATGTATTTGTTGTCGATGCAGTAATAATTACTAGTAAATTTGCAAACTCTAATTTTGAATTGCTGACTTGGAGTTCATTCATTTTAATGCCTTTACAAGATTTGCTCTTAGAGATAGATGGTAAAAGGGATTGCTTTTCTTCATATCTTCTTTTTGAACATTCTGGTTTTGGCTTTTGTATTTGTGGCAAACTGAAATTCCTGAAAGTCTCCATCTGACAGGTCATCAATAAGTTATAATGATCTAACATGCGCCTGGGTATGCTTGTAAAAAATTTTAACCTGAACAACTCAAGCACATTGTGTGCTTAAAATATTTTAATCCTTTGGTAGTAAGTTAAAAAATAATTCTGTAAAAGTGTGATTTTAACTGAAGTCTCTAACCAGTCTTTGCTCAAAAGACCTGCGGAAATGAAGCTTCTCTAGGTATTTCTATAGGATCTGTCCACTCTTTCTATTTTGCACACTCATTTAAAATATCATTCCCGTCTCCCTAACTGAATGCATGCTGCTTTCTTAGATCATTCTTCACCTTATTTTGACACTGACCTGTGTGGAACACTGCTCTGACCTCATGTTCGATGTCCCTGCCACATACACGTGGATCAGCTACAGAGCACCACGGCTTCCCGAGCCTCAGCTCCCAACTTCAAACAACAGCACTTCAAACTTCGAACTCAGAAGCTTGTAGCTTTGGGTGCTGTCCAAAACCCATGCTGTCAAGCTGATATAAACCATCTGCTATTGTATTTACCATTTTTTTTGGCTCTATATAACTCTCTGGTTTGGAGGTAGGTCCTTCAGCTTAGTCCTTGAATACCAAGTCTTTGATGGAAGGGACAAGTTGGTCATAAGCCATCAATTTAACTGAGCTCAGAAAAAGTGCCATTAAAATAACAAAATACCTCCACCGCCACCTGTGAGATTGTGGACCTGTTACATACAGAAGGTGGCTGCACAATCTCGGTTACCAGGGACTTGGAAGGGAAATTGGTTTTTTGTGATTACAGCAAAGACACAAGGACAAGTTTAGAGCTTTATCTCTACCTTATCAAAATTTATGTCAAAGCTTCCTTAACCAGATAAAAATGCTTTAAATGTTTATCCATTTGGTTGATAGCTATTTCCTCAGCTGCAGGATTGAATCAAAACACTAACGTTTCCACCAAAGAGAAGATAGGAAAAAGTTTTTAGCATAGTATTCTGGCATGATTGTATCTCAGGTAGAATCAGAAAGAACAAACAGAAGCAAAAGGCAATAATGATGCTACTTGCAAAATGAGCTTTCTCAAGGGGGGTCTGTCTCTGCCTAGGCACGCAGGTTTTCAAAAATTGTCTGTAGATAAATGATTTTTCATATCTGACCTGCCTCTAAGAAGACAACTAGCATTAGTTTGTAACAACTAATTATTTTGTTATGTCTAGGATGAATTAACAAAGAGTCAGAGTCGAGCTAATCAGCCATGTAGCAATTTTGCTCTGTTCATGAAAATGCAGCAAGAAATAATCTCTCTGTTGAGTTGCTGTGTGGTGGTGGCAGAACAGTGTCAATGGCTCAGAGGAGCAACCCAGACTCCTCCATTTTTCATAAGGATAAAGTAGGAGTGAAATGGTCGCCTAGGAAGTGAAAAACTTACTTTATTCAGACAAGTCACCTGGCTATCAGTTTTTGCCCGAGTTGACAGAAGGGAAAGGACAGCAGAGGCAAGATGATGATTCTGGAAAAATCCAAATAATAATAAAAATCCACTGGAAGTAATAGTGGTTTAAGTAATCTACTCCACCAGACTTTAGAGCATGCCACTCTATAATCTCCACGAAAATAAAACATCAGTATTTATCTGTCAACACTGCTTAATATATAGTCAGCAAAATCAGAAATAGGCCTACATAAAATAAAGTCTGGCAAAAGCACCGAGACTGCTTTCCATCCAGCACTTTTCAAAATGTCACTGGATGACATATTATTGTAGTTTGCAGCAGAAACCACTACTGTCCAAGTACTGAAATTTAAACAGACATATTTATGTGGTACTCCTGATCTTGCCCATCAGCTAATTAAATTTTTTTTTTAGAAGTGTGTTACAAAACTTTGTAGAATATTGATGAATTTGTCGTGGTGTTTTTATCCACGGACTCTACTACTCTTTAAGGAATCTTTTTGGTTAAACAAAATTTCTGGACTGTAATAAAAGCGATGAAAGAAAATACAGGCTTTTGAACTTCCAATCCTCTCCATGTCATGAGATTATGCATGAAGCACAGAAATTATTTCAAAACCAAATATTGTTTCTGTGTGTAATAGATGTAAAGCCAGAGCCCTTTGGCATTTAGAGCACTCATCAGCATTTTGGCCGGAGACTGTAAATCCTTCCACAAAATTCTGACAAACCTGATTATGAAAAAACTGTCAAATCTTTCTATGTCACATGCAACCTGGCAATCAAATACGAGACTATAAGAGCTTATCTGATAAATCCTAGTTCTCAACCTTATTATCAAAGGGTAAATTGCTAAAACAAAACCCATCCATTTTTTTAATTTTTCTCTGAGTATTTAGAACATGCATTTTATCTATATTTATCTGAAAAGAAATAATAACCATGACTGGGGAGTAAAAGGGAAAGGTGTAATTTTAAACATGAGGTTTAAAGAAACTACTCAGCAAACAAAAACCAATCCATTACAGCTGGCGAAGTAAAATGTTCAGTGTTTCTGCTATTTCCACTTTAGGTCCTTTCTTTTTTCTATCTTTTCAGCCCCATCTGTGTGTCTTTGATTAAGGGCCCAGGCTTAAACTAAAGCTTCAACATCATTTAATATCAAATCACACATGTGATATTGATGACTCACTGCAGTGTCAGGGAACCAAGACCCTTGAAAAGAGCATTGAATGAATGGTAAATGTTCTGAGAAGTGTTGTATTTACATAAGCTTGCTTTGGTATTGCTTATGCCTCTGCTCTCCTTTTTTAGGAATGGGGCTATTGGTGTTTGAGTAATGCTTTACTAAGAAAAAATGTCCGTGAAAACAATTTTGAAATTATTGGTGTTTAGGAAACCTGTTTGTAGATTAAAAGAGATTGTCCAGGGACTAGAAGTACTTGTATACTCAGGCTGGTTAGGGAGAAGGATATAGCTGCTAAATAAAGGCAGAGATAAAGGTAAACAAACTCAAATTATAATATTTTTCAGGGTCTTCCTTATAAACAGTCCTAGTTATTAATGTTATTATGAGAGATATTGTGTTTTTGTACAGTAAAGACACATGATACCATTGTGACATTTCTTATTGATAATCATCCACTAATATTTCTACCAAAGCTGCACCTTTGTTCCTCGTACCCAGAGCTTCTCTCTTGTTTTTGGAAGGAAAGTAAAGGACAATGCTGAAAATCTCATCACAGGAAAACATTTTCCATTCTCTAATCATGTTAGTTTTGTCCCCAAACTGTGTGCTGTATGCATGAATTGGCAAATCATGTTCATTGCTTAGGCAAGGCACAATGTTATTCAATAGATCAACCTTACATTGCATTCAATAGATCAACCTTACAGTGACTGTTTTATTAACATTAACATAATACTGTTAATGTACAATATCAGCAGCTTCTTTATGCAAATAATTATTAATTATATTTCTGTTTTGGAAAACAGCCTACCTCCAGTGGGGTGTTAGAATAACATTTGGTGCTTGCATACCTTCTACAGAGCTTGCAAATAATTTGGTACAACAGATAAGTATATGACAAAGTCAGTCTTATTAATCTCTTAACAGATTTCATAAAACTATTCTTTTATAGATGTTAATCATTATACATTTTTTTTGCTGTTTTTCACTGAATAGTCTCTCAGATCTCGCCACCTAATCTGAGCATGTTGAATCAGGATGTCTCCTAGCTCTACCTCCTTAAATTCACTGGAGTTGCACCATGTTTTATTTAATCCAAATATTTCTGAAGTTCTGAAGCTCTGTGACTGCATCTTGTTCAAAGGGAAGAGTGTGCCAAAATATGTTCTACAAATAATATACCTAATATGGAAATATATTTAATAGGAATTTAATATTTAGTACATAGTCAAGCAGATTTCAGCCCTAGAAGAAGCCCAAACACCAGAAATTTAGTCTGGATTCTGTGAGATGTGCAGAGAGAGTAAAAATAAGAATTATTAAATGCTCATCATAGAATTAGTCCATGAAATGGTGGGGGAAGGTTCATAAAAATTGTACCTGTTCTCAGAAGAACATTTCTATATTAATTTTATTTTCAAAATAGGCCACTCTTTGTTATTAAATAACTATTGCTCACTTGATTTCTTTTTTTAGAGGAAAACTAAAAGGCTGACATGAATCTTGGAAGATATTTTTGACTGGAATGTACTTTTAAACGAGACCTACTTCTACTCCTCCTAGTTCTTTCCTACATCTTGTACTAGTTCTTATTGTTGAACATTCAAATTCAAGATGAGATTACGCCCTAATTTATTTTCTCTTGCTCTGGGTTGGTTGCAGAACATTTTTTCCCCACTCTTTTCACTCTCACATCACTTTTTCAAAAGGAGGTGGGATTAAAGTGGTATATTTATGGTATATTTATATATAAAAAATGTCTTATATTTTTAAAAATGTATTGCATACTGGACCAGGTCCATGGGTGCACACCTGCAGACAAATTCAGGAACAAAGAGAAGTCAAACAGTGTTAGTAAGTGGACAACAACTATGGTTTTTAGCATTTTGAGGGCAGGGGTTGAAGAAGGTTGTTTTTTACCCAGCGTATTCACAACCGATATAACAAAGATGTAAAAAATATTCAAAATGCTGAGTAGAATACAACAGTACCTTAAAAACTCACTGAGTTTGTATGTGAAAACATCAAAAGAGACTTAGATGGAGTTTGTTCAGGTTGTGGAAAGAGTAGAGTCAATTCGTCTCTAGAGGACTTGTATGAGATTCCCAACCCATTGGTCCATAGCCAGTCCCCACACTGCAGCTACCCAAAGGACTACCGGCTCTGTGACCCCCTGACACTGAACCTTTCCCTGCAGCCCGCACCCCCACAGATGGAGATGTTCCTGCTCCATCATGGGTGCTTGGAGACAGGCAGCCTCTCGTTAGGTTTCCTAATGAGGAGGGAATTTATTACCATGGGCAGCGTGTCCCTCTTCTGCTTCCACAGCACGAGAGCATCCACCGTAAAGATGGCAACCATGGTAACTGTGGCTGTTATCATTGCATAGCTCACGTTTCTGACAAATTGGTGGCAAAGTGCTTCCCATATCTCTTTTAAAAGTAGCGATTATGATATCTCCTGCATTTTATCTTCCAATAAAACACCTGATTTTAGAAGTTTTTAGGTAATATCAATACACAGTCGTTGCCACTTGGTGTTTGTTGGGCTCATAAACCCTGTTATTATTCATTTTGCTTTGCATAACTGCATGCCAATTAATTTTCTGTTAAATTAACTCACCTATGCAGGAACACACAATCCCCAACCTTAATAAATTTTAGCTTCTCCTTCTCATTTTCTTCCTCAAATGAGCTGCAGGCATTCTAGATATCCACTGTAACTGTAAATCGCCAAAGCTGTCTAGGAGAGGTGGGATACAATCCAAAATTTCTCCTAATTGCACTGAGATTGAGCCATGAAGATGAATTCTTGCAAAGCACTCACGTTTGAAAGGGAAGCTCAATTATATTGCCTTTAGTGTACTGGGTTTAATCCTCCAGCTTTTGTTTTATTTCCTAGTATTGTCAGGTCAACTTTGGAAATAGGTGACATATCAAGATATGAGCAAGTATCTATTTTCTTTAGACCTCTGCCAGCTAGAGGTGATTGCAGGGTATACACATGGTATCTCTTCTGTGCTTGGTGTAACCTATACCTGGACCAAAGTATTTCTTGTATGCAGTATCTTAGGAAGTATATGGCCCTTGAGAAAACTGAACTGGTGTTACTGCCAGGATAAGTTATTGCCACAGCTAAATAATGTTACAACCAAAAGAAGATCATTGTGGTTCAGGAAGCGGTGGGAAGGTTTAAAGGGAACTTTTCTTTCCCAAAGGCTCTATGTTTCTTCACCTTCCATCCTTACTGTCTAAAAATGTTATTTCTATTACCTCAACAATCAGTTTTTAAGACTTCACAGGTCATTTCCGTGGGCATGTAAGTTTTGGTGGCTTTTTTCCTCTTTGCTCTTTTTTATGTGTAGGTGAAAAATGAATAAAAGCTAGATGATAAAAAATATTTCATTAACAAAAGCTTTTACTTTATTAACCACTAGTACTGCTAGCTAGGGGAAAAGAAATAATCCTTCATAGTCAGAATTCTTAAGTGGATTCTCTTAGACAGCAAAAAAGGGTAAAAACCAGCTGCATTAAAAAATATGCAAAGTACCAATCTACTGCCTTTATTACCTCATGATTGTGTTGCTTACATTTATCTGATGAAAACAAATACTTGCTATAAATGTAAAACAACATGATCTGAAGCAAAAGTATTGGTAGTCTGGCACACAATTGAACCATTTACATCAAAGAGATGGCAGTTATTGCTAACATACCCTGTTTTCCCCTCATATTTTGTAACTTTGCGACTAACTGTGCACTAAAGAACTGTACACAAATGCTTCATTTAGGAACTTTTTATTTGTCATGAATACTCTATAACCATCAAATGAATTGCTGAATATTAAAAGCTGCTGTTTCATCTAAGTATGGAAAGAATGACATGTTTTATAGGATCAAACAATCATGTCCTTTCTATATTCCTCTTTTTGGAATCTAAAAGCCACTCTCACACTAAGAAATATTCATCCTACTCTGCATTTGTCAGATACATTTTTATCATCATCATCATTTACATACACATGATATTTGGCACTAACACACAAAAAGACAAGAAGCCATCTTTCAACTTCTTTATCCTGCAGTTAACTCCATTTGGGCAATTCCTGAGCAAACCTGGAGCCCTACTGAGGCTGTGTAGCCCAACATTCTCACACACACTTTGCAACTCTCCTGCAAAACCCATCATCTCTTCGCATCTACAAGGGAGCTCTTTAAGGGTGTAAGGCGAACTCCTAAAAATGCATATTAAGTGTTCTTAAAAGGAAGAAAAATAACAAAGTTTTGATGGTTCCATGAGCCAATGGATATGCTTCCCATGGGATTGTTAAAGTGGCAGTGTGACAGCATGTCTATAGATATAGGCATGAATAGCCATGGTTTTTTTGGGGACACTGACTGAAGAAAATGAGCCACAAGCTGGATAGGACTCACAATTGGACTTCAACTGGTGCTCCATCCTGGGGTGTAGGATTTGATTCTAGATGGACTGGGAGTCTTATGATGGCAGTTCTCCTCATGGTAGTTGGTAATTTCTGTTCCTGGTCCAGGGTGGAAGTCTAAAGTGAAAAATCATGGGAAAAAATATTGTGAGGAAAGGTTTTTGAAGATTATGTTGAGGCTCGAAAGGATCAAATACTTGTACCAGAATTGATAAATTAGTCTGAAGCTTTCAAGTATCCCTGTTTTATAAACAATGATTAAGTTATAGTAAGCATTTAAAACCAGTAAGGTTTGATTTCTCTTCCTAGATAGTTTTTTTTAATAGAGGACATTAGCCATCTATGATGATGTTCTCTAACACTTTGTACCAAACATGAAGGAAAAAAAGATGTTGCAATGTGCTTCAATAGAGTAGCTGAAATTTAACACACACATTCTGTAGACATTTCAGCAAAAACCAGGAGTTGATTTTCCACTAACTGAGATCATTTTCTAGGTCTCAGTGGAGACACTGACTATTCATATATCTGTAAAAAAGGCAGGTCCATAGTGTCTGCAATAAACCTTGCTTCTTGCCTGAAGATAAAGCAA